>NC_048221.1:121736254-121781908 GCF_002007445.2 Ailuropoda melanoleuca
GGGCCGCGCGCAGGCCTCGGCCCCAGCCCCGCGCACGCGCCGGGACCCGGCGAGGGGGGCGGAGGCGGGGAGCGCCCCCCTGTGCTCGCGCGCCTCCTGCCTGCGTCCCCGCGGACCCCCAGCCGACGCAAGGTTGGGGCCTCCAGGTGAGCACTGTCTGGGGTTAAGCTTGCGTGGAGGTGGTGCTGCTGTGACATTTCCACCGCAACTCGAGGGAGGCTTTCGGTGGAACCCCGCCAGGCCCAGGGCAGTGAGCGGGGGAAGCAGCCCTTGGCGCGCTGTAGTCCTCCATTAAAACCCTGAGCTAGCCCCTGGGGCTAGGAGCGCCCCCATCGACTTGACAAAGACAGCGATGGCGTCTTACCTGTTTGGGGGCTTCCCTGGGTCTAACCCTATGCATGGCCCAGAGTAGGTCCATCACCCAATTACCCGTTTGCAGGTCGTACCGTGAACAGCCTAGTCAATAGTATACCCAGGTTGGATAATTCCACCCAAAGGTGTCAGTGTAGAGGCAGAAGAGCAAACAGGAGTAGTCATCCCAGCACTCTGTTTCCCCTACTGCTTTGCTCGTTTCTTACCTTCTTCTCTCTTGGTCCCGGTCTCCATCCCCCAAGAGCCAGAAGGTGGTGAAACTGTGACAACTAACAGACATAAATGCTGACATCCTGGTTCTCCATCACCCAGTGAAGGAAAGGTGTTACTTGACACTTAATGAGCCCCCTTAATGAGGGAACTTAATGAGTCCATTGTTTCCCTGTGACTGAGGTTTATAACACTGAATCACTAGTGTTACACCATAACAACTCTCTCTGAGGCCCTTTTGTTCTGGCTCTGATACACAGATAACAACTGTACTTCACACCAAGCACAGTGCCTGGCAATAGCAGATGTTGAATGAACGAATGTGTATGTCTCTGCAGGAGCAGAGGTAAGTGCTGGGGGCGCACCAGCATCTTTTTTTCTGTTAGAATCATTGATTCCAGGGACTAGAAAAGGCCCCTTTCCAGTTGCTTGAGTCTCCCTTACGACCCCCTTTTGCCAAATCGCCATTGTTGAATGCCTTCAGTAACCAGGAACTCACTTCCTTTAAAAACAGCCATTTTATCATAGATCAACCTTGTTGACAAGGTCTTCCTACCTTGAGTTAAATCCAGCTCCCTAGGGATTTCCAGATCATGTCTGACTCCAATTCAAGGTATCCAGGACACGCATTCTCTATCCTTTAGGCTGTTCTTTATAAAACATGGTCAAGATCCCACTCACCAGCATGTTAAAGGACTCTATGATGCACCCCAATTTGTTTAGCGCTCGAATGAACGGGAGTGTCCTGTTGCGTGCAGAGAAGATAGAAACTCACCTCTTTCTAGGTCCTATGCTTCTATTAGCATAGCTCAAAATATCAAAAGAGTTGTTTGCAGCAATCACATTACATTGTTAAATCAGGTGGAACATACTGTCAACTGAAATCTGTAGAACTTATGCAATATTTAAACACCATGACCATCCCACAGTCCCTGGTCAGCTGCCAGTTTCTCTGTCCCTGCAAGTTCAGCATCTTCGTGCACTCTCAGGGATGATAAGTGACGCGGATGCTTCCTTCCTTTGGGGCTTCCACCTCCCTCTCCCTGATCTCATCTTACCCAGTTTTTATCTGACCCCGCCCACCTCTTTAACTGGTTAAAAGAAGAAAGACAGTGGGCCTGGGTGGCTCAGTGGATAAGCGTCTACCTTCTGCTCAGGGCGTGATCCCGGAGTCCTGGGATCGAACCCTGCATCAGACTCCCTGCTCCGCTGGGAGCCTGCTTCTTCCTCTCCCACTCCCCCTACTTGTATTCCCTCTCTCGCTGGCTGTCTCTCTCTCTCAAATAAATAAATGAAGTCTTTTAAAAAAATAAAAATTAAAAAAATAAAAGAAGAAAGGCAATCTATCTGCTTTTGGTTGACTTTCAGCAACTGTAAATGAGTTCTATTGTTGGTGAGCCAAAAAACTCAGAAAGATCTGTGTGTAACAGAAGTTCCCAGAGGTATACAGTTCACTTTTATTGTTGACTTAAATTATTCCTCTGAGATATCACTCTTAGAAGGTGACAGCGTGTGGCTAGCTGAGTTGTTTTTAACTATAATAAAACTTTCTGTTCGAACCAGCCAGGTTACTGGCTTTTTCTGCTACAAATACAAAATAGTTGAGAGGCAATCTCTCAGGGTACCAAGCCATTAGGGAGAGATTCTTCTACTCACTTGGTCGCCTTTGTCCAAAAAACTGAATTTACACTGTAAACCATCATCAAGGTTGTTTATGGGGTAATACTTCCGAGAACACCCCACAGGTCATACAAGTATGGCCAGGTATGGCCCATTTAACAAGAGTTGGACCGGGCAGTGATATGGGACCAGAACTTGGAACTTGAACTCTCTGCTGGGATGGGAAGGCACATAGGGATATGGTCCAGCTGCACCTGCTAAGATACACTTATATCTAAGGCACAGCAAGGTTCCTGGACAATGAAGCATAAAGCACAGTCCCAGGAGGTGAGCAACATTGGCGATCAGCACCAGTGTGGAGAAGCGGCATTACCGACTGACTACTGTATGGCCCTTTACCTATGGGATTTTACTTGCCTTCACTTTACAAATGAAGAAACAGACTCCCGGAGGTTGTGAAGCTTGCTCGGTGTACCCTGGGGCAGAAAAAGATTCAAATCTAAGTCTATCTGCTATGAAGTCCTGTGTTGATACACTATTTTGTATTACCTACATAGGGTGTCCTTTTGCACATTCAGAACTCAGAAATGCTGTGTCAAACAGCAGGGATCATTCAGAAATTCAGGCAGACAGTCAGAAAGTCAGCATCAACTATTAGGGATTTACCCCAATGATACAAATGTAGAGATCCGGGGGGGCACCTGTCCCCGATGTTCATAGCAGCAATGTCCACAATAGCCAAACTATGGAAAGAGTCCAGATGTCCATCGACAGATGAATGGATAAAGATGTACTGTATATATACAATGGAATATTAGCCATCAAAAAAATGAAATCTTGCCATTTGCAACAACATGGATGGAACTAGAGGGTATTATGCTAAGTGAAATAGTCAATCAGAGAAAGATAACTATCATATGATATCACTCATGTGGAATTTAAGAAACAAAACAGGAGCATAGAGGCAGGGAGGGAAAAATAAAACAAGACGAAATCAGAGAGGGAGACAAACCAAAAGAGACCCTTTTTTTTTTTAATTTTTATTTTTTTGAGAGAGAGAAAGAGCATGAGCTGGGAGAGGGCCAGAGGGAGAGGGAAGAAGAGAAGCAGACTCTCCGCTAAGCAGGGAGCCCGACTTGGGGCTCAATCCCAGGACCCTGGGATCATGATCTAAGCCAAAGGCAGATGCTTAACTGACTGAGCCATCCAGGTGCCCCCCAAAAGAGACTCTTAACCATAGGAAACAAACTGAAGGTTGCTGGAGGGGAGGAGGGGAGGGGGATGGGGTAACTGAGTGATGGATATTAAGGAGGGCACATGATGTAATGAGCACTGAGTGTTATATACAACTGATGAACTACTGAACTCTACCTCTGAAACTAATAATACACTATATGTTAAGTAATTGAACGTAAATTAAATTAAATTTAACTTAAAAAATAAAATAAAATAAGATAGTATCAAAAAGGTCTCTCAGCAGCTAACAGGACCCAAACCATGAGAAAAGGGTTAGGGACACAGGCAGAAGAAGACAGAGTGACTGCTCTTATGTGAACTGAGATATTGGGCAGGATATCATATCATTCACAGGGGAAGAAAACAAGGAAGGACTCAGTTCCCAGAATCTGGTTGTACAGGGCATTAGGACCCCAAAGAGACATTCAGCTATCAGAATTGGGATGTCAGATTGGCTCTAGCACCAACTCGCAGAAGTAGTTAAATGCAAAATATCAGAGCACTGGGTAGAGCCCCTAAAATCTTTATATTTGCGGATGATGTGATCATCAGCATAGAAAAGCTAACAAAATCAACTATTCGAAGTAATAAGTGAATTCAGTAATGTTACCAAGTACAAGATCAAATGCTAAAAGTAGTTTCTTCTACATTGGCAGTAAGCAACCAGGAAATATAATAGACAATAAGATTCACAATAGCAATAAAACTCTAAAGCTTAATATCCAGGAATTAATCTAACAACTTGCAAGAACTTTATGGAGAAAATGTTAAAATTGTATTAAAGGACGTAAAAGAAGATGGAATAAGTGAAGATACGCCGTGGATAGGATGTCTGGACATTGTAAAAATCCATTTAATTTTAAATTCAACGTTATACCAATCAAAATTCCCGCAGGAATTCAAATTTTAAGGAACTTCAATAAATTTCTAAAATATATAAGGAAAAATAAAATGGTTAATGGTTAAGTCAATTTTGAAAAGCAAGAGCAAAGAGAGAAACCTGCCCTGCCTAATATTGTTATTACCGCAGTGATAAAAATAGTGCGGCCCTAGTACGGGAACAGCTAGAACAGAGGACTCAGAAGCAGACCCATGAGACCTCAATATATATGAAAGTGATACCACAAATCAATGAGAAAAAATACATTATTTAGAAGATGTTCTTGGGGAAACTAGCTTAGTTATATGTCTACCATATACAAAGGTGAACTCCAGATGAATTAAGGACCTACATTTGAAAGGTAGAAGAGAAAATGTAGGAGAATATCTTTATGAATGTGGGGTAGGGATTTACTTCATACAACAAGACTGCAAAAGCACGAACCTTTAAACAAAAGGCTGGGAGACTTGACTACATCACAATTAAGGCTTTTTTTCAATGAAGACTACCATAGAAAAGGTGAACAGCAGCTGACAAATTGGGAGAAGATATATATGTTCAAAAGCAGCTAGGGATTAATATTTAAAATATGTAAGGAACTTTTGCAAGTCAACAAAAAGAAGTCAGAAAATCCAGTATAAAAATGGGAAAAGGATAGAAATAGGCAGTTCACAGAAGTAAGAGTCAGAATGTAAAGCATAGAAGAGATGCTCAAACCCACTAGTGAAGAGAGACTAGAGATGCAAACAGTATGGTACTACCTATAGCCACTGGTATGCTGGAGTATTGAAAAAACAGCTCTCAGGGTGGGGGGTGGGGGCGTCCTAATTTTTAGGGTTTGCCAACTTCCGGGTGCAAATACTCTCACCCCTGTGGATTTCCTGCTACCAGCATGAGGCCATTGAACAAGGAGTTCAGAAGAAATGCGTTCAGCCTGCTCTCATGAGCCAGTTCCAACACGCTACTGCTCACCCATCCACTTGGAAAAATTAGTCAAATAGTCCCAAATATTGGCAAAGAGAGGGGGAAATGGGAATCTTCATGCATTGTTGATGGGAATTTAAACTGGTAAATACATGCCATAGAGCAATCTGGCAGTATTTAGTGAAAAGAGTATCAGCATGCTTTATGACTCGGCAGTCACCCTCCTAGACATGCCTCTGAGAAGCTGTTTGTAACCCTTTTTTTCCCCAAGATTCATTTATTTATTTTAGAGAGAGAGGAAGAGCTCGAGAAGGGGGAGGGGCAGAGGGAGAGGGAGAAGCCAACTTCCCACTGAGCACGGGGCCTGACGTAATGCAGGGCTCAGTCTCACAACCCTGAGATCACGACCTGAGCAGAAACCAAGAGTCAGACACTTAACCAATCGAGCCACCCAGGCTCTCCTGTTTGTAACCTCCTTCATGTGGCTTCTAGGAGGCCATTGTCTCATTTACTAGATGATCTCATCCAATCCTTGTCTTTAAATGCCATCTCTATTTTCATGATTGCAAAGTTTCTATCTCTAGCCCTGAACTTCAGACATATATCCAACTGCCTACTCCAGATCTAATCTGTAGTGTATTATAAGCATCTCAAATATAGCATGTTCAGAATAGAACCCTTCCCCACGACCTTCCCATATCGGTAAATGACGGCTGGATTCTTCTGTTTGCTCACTGGAGTCATCCTTCCTTTCCTTCATAGTTCTGATTTCTCAAACCCAAGTCCTATTCCCCATTTAAAAAAAAAGCTCATGACATCATTTTAAAAGATATTTGTTTATTATTTATTTGAGAGAGCATGAGAGAGCACACAAGCAGGGGGAGCAGCAGGCAGAGGGAGAGGGAGAAGCAGGTTTCCTACTGAGCAGAGAGACCAATGCAGAGCTCGATCCCAGGACCATGGGATGAGGACCTGAGCTGAAGGCAGACACTGAACCGACTGAGCCACCCAGGCGCCCCCTACCCATGACATGCTTTATTGATGATGAAATTTATCAATACCACTGAAGTCCTTACAAATCAATAGTCACCAGAGACCCAGGAATTTCCTACTGCCATCACCTGGCATTGCTTTCCTCTGACCCATCTTTTCTTTCTCAAAGCTTCAAGTGGGGACCTGCCCACTGAAGTGGACCACAAACTGAAGACCCCACAAGCCTCATTATCTGAATCCATGGGTCTCATTCCTGGTTGCCTGTTGGAATCTCCTGAATTTCTTTCACAAAATAAACCCTAGAGACTCCCTCAAATATTCTAACTCAACTGGCCTAACTTGGAGTCATGCTATTCTAAAGTTTTATTGTCCCTTTTGTTAGTCTGATTCCCAAAAAGACACTAACAAATGAAGTTTTCAAACCCAACCGGTTCCCGTGTGGGGAACCGCTTCCCATGTCCTCCAGCTGGTGCCACTCCCAAGCACCAGATGACACAACTGCTTTTGAAAGTCCCCTTTATGGGCCAACAAAAAGGAAGAAAGAACAAAGATAATGTTTCATGGCACCAGGATTAAAACTGCCAGTCCAAGAACTAAATTTTTCACACCGGCTGCTCAAAGTTTTGGCCACCAAGACTCTTCCAGAAACATCTCTGGCACACAGTAATGGCATCAAGACAGTTTCCGCTAGGATATTAGTTCCAATGCCCCCCCCCCATTGAAACATACCCTAATCAAGCCTCTAGATAACTCATTTATAGAAAATGTGAAGCATAAAGGAATATCATACACACCACTGTGAGGATGCAGTAAGCCAAATCCAAAATGTGGGAACTTCTACAGGGCAGATAACCTAATTGCTACCATCAAAAAGTGACTAAGGGAAACTGGTTTGGATCAAAAGAGACATAAGAGCTCTCTATCCATAACCTATAATGTGCAGAGCATTTGAATCTGGATGCAAAGAAATGTAAAAAAATTATCAAGAGTTGAGGGAAATTTAACCTGAATTGGGCATTAAATTATATCAAGAAATTTGTGTTAATTTCTTTTTTTAATTTTTTAAAAATTTTTGTAAAGATTTTATTTCTTTATTTGACAGAGAGAGACAGACAAAGAGAGAGCACAAACATGGGGAGCAGCTGAGGGAGAAGGAGAAGCAGGCTCTCTGCTGGGCAGGGAGCCCGACACGGGACTCAATCCCAGAACCCTAGGACCATGACCTGAGCTGAAGGCAGGTATTTAACCAACTGAGCTACCCAGGTGCCCCCTTCTGTTAATTTCTTTAGATATGAAAATAACATTGTGATTATGTTTTTATTAAAAAGTCCTTATCTGTTAGAGATTCATATTGAAGTATTTATGATAAAATGTTTAATGTCCAGATTTGCTTTAAAGTGGCCCATTAAAAATAAGTGTGTGATAGGAATGCAAACTAGTCCAACCACGATGGAAAACAATATGCAGGTTCCTCAAAAATTAAAGTAGGTTTACTATACAATCCAGCAATTCCACTTCTGGGTTTATACCCAGAGGAAATGAAAACAGGAGTTCAGCGAGATATCTGCACTTCCATATTTATCGTAGCATTATTCACAATAGCCATGATATGGAAACAACCCAAATCCCATCAATGGATGAATGGATAAAAAAGATGTGATACATATAAACAATGGAATATTATACTGCCACGAGGAAGGATATCCTCCCATTTGCAACAACATGGATAGACTTTGAGCAATTACACAAAGTCAGTCAAACAGAGAAAGACAAGTACTGTGTGATATCACTTTTATGTAGAATCTAAAAAAGTTAAAACTGTAAAAATTAGAGATTACCAGGGGATGGAGTGGGGGGAGGGGGATAAGAGTTTTGGTGTTTAAAGACACAAATTTATAATGAATAATAAATAAGTCTTAGAGATGTAATGAATCTAGACAATAATGTTGTACTGTAATTATGTAATGTGATAAATATCACTACATTGGCAATCATATTATCATATATAAAAGTATCAAAATAACATACTATATACCTTAAATCAACACAATGTTACATGTCAAATTTATTCAATTAAAAAATATGTGTATTATGGGAGGGATAGATGAAATAAGAATGACCAAATATTGATCGTTATGAAAGCTGAATGATGGGTATATTATTCTTTCTTCTTTTGCATAAATTTGAAAAAATTTCCATAGTAAAAAGCTTCAAAAGAGAAAGCTCCAGGGGGGCAGGGATTTTAGTCTATTTCTGTTAGTACTATAGCCTCTGTACCTAGAATGGTACTTGGCACATAATACGAGCTCAATAAATATTTGTTGATAGAAGGGCCCGGTTCTTGAAGATTTCAGTCTCAGTCAAGATATAACTATTATGTCCAATGAGTTTAGAACTCACAGAAGTTGCCTGTGTATCACATGCGCGCTCTAAAATGGGAAGCATTCAAACCTCACTAAAGCTCTATCAAGTTGTCTTTCCAGCAGCTGCTTACAAAACCAATAGTTTCATCCCTGTTCACTGCAAACCATGAGCTTCTTAATAGCATCTTGATTAGGGGTCGAAAGAATGTCAGACCCACTGGAGCTTCCCCCCACCCAACCCTCCATGGGTAGAGAGCAGTTTGCATCTTGTCAACAATGTATCAAATGACTCACCTAACGAAGAAAGCCATTGACAGACCAATTAGCTTGTACCGAGTCATGAGAAAGTCTCCATCGTGACAAAACCTGCATTGATAATGAGATGGGTTCTGCCATTCCTCATCTAACCATATTTGCAACAGCAGGGAATAGTTAAGGCAAAAATGTGAATTGCATTTTTAGATTCACATGGGGTTCAACCCAAGAAGAATAAGTTACAGTTTATCTTTTTAAGGCCCATCAAAAAAACTCCGAGCAATATCTTCATCATCATCAAAATAATCACAACCACAAGCACTGAATGACACTTAGAAAGGCAACCAAGTTGCATTTGGTCCATCAAATCACCAGAAATAAACCGAATGCCTCCCAGCTGAAGGGAAGTATGGAGTCTACCACAGTTAAAATTCACCCCGTTTTTTAGGATAGGAGGAAGAGTGTTGGGGCTGCAATCATGCGTGACCTGAGTTGGAACCCCAAAACCATCTCTCCCTAGCTCTGTGAACCTAGCAAATCACTTAACTTCTCTGAGCCTTAGTTTGCTCCGTTATAAAATGAGATCATGAACACCTGACTCTGGGGCACCTGGGTGGCTCAGTTGGTTAAGCATCTCACTCTTGATTTCAGCTCAGATCAGGATCTCAAGGTCATCTGCTTGAGATTCTCTCCGCCTTCCGCTCTCTCTGCACCTCCCCCCACTCCCATGTTCTCTCGAGCACATGGTCTCTCTCTAAAAAAAATCAAAAAAATCTTTACCAAAAAAAAAAAAAAACCTGCCTCCAAGTGTCATGCATACAAGGACTGACTCCAAGTGGGTGCTCAGTAAATACCTGGACAAAAATATAGCTGTGGTCATGAAACATGTCCATGAGAAAAGAAACTGTGTTTCTAACAAACTGCCAAAGAAACCGTGTTAGCCCTAGGGATTTCCCAAGAGGGAGAACACGTTGCAGGATGAGGTGATTGGGAAAGGCTTCACAGAAGAGATATACTTTGAGTTAAGTGAGGAAGATAATGAGCTCCCGTTACATAAGTGAGGAGCTAGCATTTACTGAGGGTTTAGTATGTGCTATCCATGTTCTAAGCACTTCCATGAATTATTTTACTCCTGAAGGAGAACTATCATTTTAGGGGCGCCTGGATTAAGCGTCCGACTCTTGGTTTCTACTCAGGTCATGATCTCAGGGACCTGACGTCAGGGTTATGGGATCGAGCCCCACATGGGGCTCTGCGCTGAGCAAGGAGTTTGCTTAAGTTTCTCTCTCCTCTCCCTCTGCCCCTCCCCCCTCAAATAAATAAATCAATCTTTAAAAAATCACGCAGTGAATAGCAGAATCAGGATTTGAACCCAGGCAGTCTAGTTCAAAAGATTAAACTCTTAACCATGACACTTTGCAAGAGAAAGGATTGGAAAAGCTAGCCATGTGTTTGAAGGATGTAAAGAGTCTAGCTGGCACAGAGCTCAGGGTATAGACTGGTAGAAGTTGAGCTGGAAAGGGAGTTTGAGGCTAGATCAAGAATGGCCTCGAATGTCACACAAGGAGGCTTAGAGACTCTTGTGAGGATGAAGAAAACCAGCATAGAATCTGTCAGCAATTTCAAAATAGAAAGTCCTACCTAACCTTTATGCCCCGGATCTGTTATGCTCTCCTAATAAAAAGCCTGAAACAAAAGCATACACTTAAAAATTCAAGCATTTTGAAGTGAAATTATTAACTAAAAATAAAGTTGCCTGAAGAGCGTTTGCCGTTATCAATTCAATTTAACTAGTTCTTTTAAATAGCAAATTATTTTCACAAATGATTTCTTCACAGACAGCTTAATTCAACTTACTGTTACATACGCACTGTAATGACCCACACCTACAGACAGATCAAAGTTCAAATTTAATTAGCTTCGGGACCTTGAACAAGTAAAATAACCTCTCAGAGACTCAGCTTCCTCGTTTATAAAATTGGTATCATAGTGATGTGGGAAACAAAGGCAGAAGAAAAATTATTAAATTTCCTTACTACCTACAGCATATGGACAAGTCCTTGAAACAGGCAGAGTGACATTCCTCTAGGGACTCAACTGCCTGGATGTGGACATTTTGCTAAGGGCAAAAGGCAATCCTAGCCCCGATGCACACCTCCCCCCAACCCCAGGATCCTGTAAACATACTTTAACATAAAAAAATTCTTTTGGAAATTTCCTTTATCTCTAAACCCCCAAGATATGTGTTGGCAATCATCCCCCAAGCATATGGCCCACCGATATACATCTGAAGGGTCTCATGACTAAGGTTTTATTAGATGGTAATAAGTGATTTTTTTCCCAACAAAAGCCAGTCCCCGAAGGTCCTGGAAACCTTGCTTCGAAATTCCTTAGAGACTTACGTTATCCCTAACCCCCTCCCAACTTGAAAGTCTATAATGGGCCACTCCTCATGACCCCAGGGCAGCTCTTTCTACCCACGGGCCCTGTCCCCATGCTTTAATAAAACCACCTTTTTGCACCAAAGACCTTCTTGGCCATGGCTTCGAACCTTAATGTCTTTCCTACATCAATAGTAGGACCTACTCTATCACATATTTCTTGTAAGAATTCAATAAGTTACTGTATAAAAAGCTAAGCACAGTGGCTGATGCTGAATAATTGCTCAGTAAGTGTTAATACTGTATATGTAATCAATCATTATAAGATAACATTGAATGAGAGGCTCAATTAGGTATTTTAGCAACTGAAAAAAAAAATTGGATAAGGAAGAATTGGATCATAAGAAAAGGTTCCAATGTGGTAGGGTTGACACATAAAATACAGACTGCCTGATTAAATTTGAATTTCAGATAACCAGCAATTTTTTAGTATAAGTATGTACCAAGTTATTTCTAAAAATTATTGTCTATCTGAAATTCAAATTTAGCTGGATATATCTGGGTATTTTATTTGCTTAAAATGGCAAGAGAGAAGAGACAAACACCAGGTGGAGGGATGAACATGAGTGGCAGTAGACCCAAGAGAGGAGCCACACATGGGACAGTCTTGTAAGTTTTTAGAAGGAACACCTTAAGATGCAGGCGAAAGAGCCTAGAATTGACGCAGAGTATCTGGGAGAGTTGGAGGTAAAGTGCTGGGGTCCTGGGATAAAGTGGGGATGGAAGGAAGGAATGCTTCAGAGAAAGAATGAATGAGATTTGTGAAGGGAAAGAATGGATCTGAGGGTTTGACCCCAAGGCACTATGAGAGAGACTCTGTGATCAAGGAAATCTGGTCTGTGGCTGTCCTTGTAGTCCTAGGTGGGTGGCCTGAACTCAGGGTGGGGGTGGGGATGGGGGTGGAATAAGAATTGGAAGCAGAGAGATGTTGTGAAGGAAGGTAAGGTCTGTGGAGAAGGCATGACTAGAGTTCTGAATATGAATGTGTCCTTTCACTATGAAAACTTCGTTGAATCCCTGCAGGGTCATTACTGGTGAACTGAATAAGCAATTACATGTAACCCTAGAGAGAGGCCTCATGAGGTAAGTTAACTCAGACCAAGAAAAAAAAATTAGGGCATTTAATGCCCTCTTTGCTCTTCCCTTAGTTGTAAGAAGAGATTAAAGATTTGGAATTCATACAATTCCCTTGTTGCTTTCCTCCCTCCTGAGAGACCCCACGGGGTTCTCCTGCCCCCCAGTAATGACTGAGTTCTTCAAAGAGAGTGAGTTCAATGCAGCCAGCTAGTGAGGGGCCTGGGGAACTCAGGGAATTTCCCTCCGCACCTGCATCACTATTTTTGACCTCCCAAGTAGGTTTCTTTTTTGCTGATGTGCATATACGAAATTCTACTCTTGGGGCAAATGAAAAACCCGCAGCCCCATTTGGTAGTGTTTCCCCAGAAGGGCAGTGCTTCTCTTTAGAAACACTTCCTAGTGTGAACCTGTAATTCTGATTCAAAGAAGCAAATGGTTCAGAATATCTGTCTTGAGGTATTTGTGAAACCAAAAACCAATAGTCCTCAAAGAAACAGACCCAAAGGATCTGCTTAGAAACTCACCTCGAAGCACTTTATCAAGTTCTGATGACTCACACTGACATTCTTCAAGGTCATTTCCCACCTCTGCCCAATGTGAGAAAGCTGTCCCTTCAACATTCCCACCTCTGGATCCTTGTATGGGCCATTCTTTCGCTTAGACTTTACCCGCAATCTACCTCCACCTCTCCAAATCTTACTACCCTTCCAGACCCTTCCTACATCTCACCCCATCTATGCAGAGCTAGCTCTCTAATTTCTCCCTTTCACTAAAAAAGGACATATTTTAAAACCCAATTATATGCTATTGTATACTAGTCACTCATATGGAAGCATTTTTCCTGCCTTTCCAGTAAGGCTGTAAACTCCATGAGGGCAGGGAACATTTCTTTTGTAGGCCTAAAAGCACTCCATACCTACTTGCTGTATTAAATTTAAAATCGAAAATTGTAACAAATATACCACACTAATGCAAAATGTTAATAATAGGGGAAACTGTCAGGGGGCACAAGGGGCTTGCAGGAACCCCCTGTATTGTCTACCTAGTTTTCTATAAACCTAAAACTACTCTTTAAAAATAAAGACTATTGATTTAAAAATGTCTAATATCTTTCTCCAAATCCTGAGTTCCTTCCTCTCTTTCAAGGGACAGAAGGAAGCAAAGAAGGAAAAGGCGAAAAACACATTTAGAACATAGACCAATATGCCGAAGTCAGTTGTTTTCCTGGATACTAGCAATGAACAACTGGAATTTGAAATTAGAAGCAACACCGTAAACAGTATCAAAAAAGAGAAAGAGACTTAGGTATAATCTAACAAAATATTTACAAGATCTATATGAGGAAAACTACAAAACTTTCACCAAAGAAATCAAAAAAGATCTAAATAAATGGAGAGCTATCCCATGTCCATGGATAGGAAGACTCAAGATTATTAAGTCAGTTCTTCCCAACTTGATCAATGCATTCAATGTATTTCCAATAAAAATCCCAGTATATTATTTTGTGCATATTGACAAACTGATTCTAAAGTTTGTATGGAGTTGCCCCTGGGTGGCTCAGTCGGTTCAGTGTCTGCCTTCAGCTCAGGTCATGATCCCAGGGTCCTGAGATAGAGCCCCACATCAGGCTCCCTGGTCAGTGAGGAGCCTGCTTCTCCCTCTCTCCGCTGCTTATGCTCTTTCTAGCTATATATCTCTCTCTCTCAAATGAGTAAATAAAATCTTTAAAAAAAAAATAAATAAAGTTTATATGGAAAGGCAAAAAGCCCAGAATGACCAACACAATGTTGAAGAAGAACAAAGTCAAACAACTGATGAGACTTAAAGACATGATAAAGCTACAGTATTCAAGAGAATGTAGTATTGGCAAAAGAAAAGACAAATAGATCAGTGGAATAGAATTCTGAACAAAATATACCGGCACAAAAACATATTTACACAAATGCAGTCAACCACTCTTTCACAAAGGAGCAAAGAGAATTCAATGAAAAAAGAATAGTGTTTCCATAAATGATGCTGGAACCACTGGACATTCACATACAGAAAAATGAATCTAGGGGTGCCTGGGTGGCACAGCGGTTAAGCGTCTGCCTTCGGCTCAGGGCGTGATCCCGGCGTTATAGGATCGAACCCCACATCGGGCTCCTCCGCTATGAGCCTGCTTCTTCCTCTCCCACTCCCCCTGCTTGTGTTCCCTCTCTCGCTGGCTGTCTCTATCTCTGTCAAATAAATAAAATCTTTAAAAAAAAAAAAAAGAAAAATGAATCTAGACACAGACCTTACATCCCTCCTGAAAACTAAATCAAAATGGATTATGGGTATATATGTAAAATGCAAAGTTATGAAACTTCTAGAAAATAACATAGGAGACAATCTAATGACCTTGCATTTGGTAATGAGTTTTTAGATACAACACAAAATACAAGATACACCACCAAATACAACACCAAAAACAAGCTGGATTTCATTGGAACTTAAACTTCAGCTCTGCAGAAAACTCTGTTAAAAGAATGAAAAGCAGCCATAGACTGGGAGAAAATCTTTGCAAAACACATATCTAATGAAGGACTTGTACCCAAAATATACAAAGAAGTCCTAAAAATGAACAGTAAGAAAGCAACTCAACTTAGGAAAATGATCTGGACAGACCTCACCAAAGAAGATGGCAGGTAAACCTTGTGAAAAGATGCTCAACGTCATATGCTATCAGGGAACTGCAAATTAAAACAACAAGATACAACTACACATCTATTAGAAAGGCTAAAATCCTGAACACTGACAACACCAAATTCTGGCAAGAATATGGAGCAAAAGGAACTCTCATTCATTGCTGGTGGGAATGAAAAATGGTACAGCCACTTTGACAGACAGTTTGGCAGTTTCTTACAAAGCTAAGTACTGTATTGTCTTACCTTAATATGCAGCAGTCTCACTCCTAGATATTTACCCAAGTGATTTGAAAATTTGCCTCTAAAAACCTGCATGTGAATATTTTTATCAGAGTTCCTCATAATTACCAAAACTTGCAAATAACCAACACGTCCTTCAGTAAGGGAATGAATAAAACAAATTGTGGTAGAGCTATACAATGGGATATTGAAAGTGATCAAAAGAAATGAGTTATCAAGCCATGAAAAGACTTGGAGGACCCTTAAATATAGATTGTTAAATGAAAGAAGCCGGTCTGAAAAGACTACCTACTGTATGATTACAACAGTATGACACTCTGGAAAAGGCAAAAGAAGAGAGACAGTAAAAAGATCAATGGTTGCGGGGGGGCTGGGGAGGGAGGAAGAGAAGCATGAACAGGTAGAACACAAGGGATTTTTAAGGGCAGTGAAATCATTCTGTACGGTACAGTAATGGTGGGGACAGGATGTTATGCATTTGTCAAAAGCCAGAGAATATACACCACAAAGAATGAACTGTCATGTAAATTATGAACTTCAGTTAACGGTAATGTATCAATATTGGCTCAAGTGTAAAAATTTTTTTTAAAGATTTATTTATTCAACAGAGATAGAGACAGCCAGCGAGAGAGGGAACACAAGCAGGGGGAGTGGGAGAGGAAGAAGCAGGCTCATAGCGGAGGAGCCTGATGTGGGGCTCGATCCCCTAACGCCGGGATCACGCCCTGAGCCGAAGGCAGACACTTAACCGCTGCGCCACCCAGGCGCCCCAAGTGTAAAAATTTTTTTTAAAAAAGGAGTGGATTGTGAAGCATTTTTAATACTTCGTTCAGTTTTTCAGCACTGAAATGCCTTTTTGATTTTTTGGTGTTATTCTGTAGGAAAGGATATACTTCTGTAAAATGTGTCTAAATTGCCTCACAGCGTATGTCCATCTACTGAAACCCATGTTAATTTGTCTAGAATAATAATACGCTTTGTTCGGGATGCTCACCTGTGCCTTAGCACAAATGACTTTCATTGGAGGCCCAGTGGGCATAAGATTCATTTTATAATGAAACTTACCCCGTCATGACACTGTCCTCTCAATGTCATCCAGAAAAAAAAGAAAAGAGTAAATTTCTCATGGGTCTTCCTCAGCAAGAGCATCAATTGTTTGGAGTGTTGGTGGGGAGTCTATGAACGTAGGTGTTTTCATAATGGGCCCCTTGGGGTCCACGGGCAGATTCCAATTACAGAAAGCCAGGGTGGTGGTGGCCCGCTTCGACTTGACTCCCTGTGGTGGAGGCTTCCTCTGAATGTACCAGCCTGCTTTTCTACTGGCCTTGGATACCTAATAATGACATTGCCTGGGGTGCTATGGATACCAGATTTAAAGGGCCAGAGACCAGCGTTCCAACCTTTAACCTATCTCTGAGGCTGCTGGCAGCACGGGCCAAGGAAAGAATGGCTAACAGGGTCTGGCCCTTCACTTCACGGTCAGGAAGAAGCCTGGAGGCTGAGGAGACTCTCCCAAAGGGAGACTGGGGAATCAACACCCAGGTTGACTTCTCCAACCTCCAGGTGCGCGGCAGTTCCTCTCTAGGGCCGGAGCGCTAGGGGTCTGCCTGCCTGGCCAGGGCGCAGGCATAGGGAGGCTGCATCTGGAGGGGCCAAACGGAAGGTAGCCAGTACTACCCGGGTCAGAGGGTTATAACCTGGCCTGGGCCTCCTCAGAACCCCGAAAACTGTTCTTTTTCTACCAACAAGGGTTAGCTCTGCTCTCTGCTATAAAGAGAACATTTCGAACAGAAATCTGAACAGATTTTGTCATGATTTCTGATGAGAAGACATCGTGTTGACCTTTTGAGCTGCAGCAACGGATGAGGGAATAACTTGGAAAAGCAGCCTGTGGAGTCCGTGGTCCCATCTTGAGATGTTGCTGACACCTGGCCTGTAATTATTGGAGCCAGTACAGATTTCACAGTCACTGACTCGAGTGTGCAAAAATGTAATTTTCTCTATTCTATAATTGAGTGTAATTTCTGCCTTGAGCCTCCGTTCTGCCTCAAAGCAGAGAAGATTTAATCTAGTCGCTCTCAGATAAACTCATTCAAATTCAGTCATTTCTTAGCCAATTCAAGTTTATAATTCAGTCACAATTAGGTTTGAAACTCTCTTCCTTTCTTTCTCCCTCTGCCTCTCTTCCCCGGAACTGATCTCAGCTCCCCAGGGCTTATCAAGGAGCTGCACTTGTTGGTCTTACTCTGTCCTGTCCGGCAGATGAAACGTGTTCCCTTGAGAGTGGTCCGGGTGGTCTGTGGGACATAAGGGGGTTCCCATGAGTTCTCTCCATTGAGAGGGCAGCTCCATCCTCAGCCAGTTCTCAGCCTCATCCTGGGCTTTCTCTGGCTGACCCCTGACCCCTGGCTGACCCCTGGCTTTCTCTTCTCTCTTTCTCTGGTAGGTTTGTTCCACATGGACGTCTTCAGGACATTCTAGGTTTCCTCTTATGCCCGTCTGACCTGTGGGAGACTGGGGTGGGCAAGTCTCCCATCCTTTCGTACCTAGACGTGCCACACCAGCCTTCCTGTTCTGTTGCTTCAAGGTGACATGAGGCACTTCTCCCCACAGCTTGCTGGCCTGCTATCTCCCGGTGTCAGGCTGTGGCCCAGGAAGATGGCATGAGAACGTCTTCTCTCAGGACCCTCCAGGTGAGGCCTTGCAATCGGAGGCAGGCACAGAAGTCCCACACTCACACACAACCCTGTGGCCTCTCACCCAGCTCTGTCCCATTCCTAGCTCAGGAGGTATTCTTTAACTATTGGAAGAGGTTGGGGGGTGCATAGTCTGTCCCCTCCAATACCTTTGCAGATCTTTTCTGTCCTATCCCTGAGTGGAGCCTTTGAACCTTGATGTCAGCGATTCACTGACTTACTCTCTGGTGCTTCACTCAACCCCACCATGGCTGTGAGGAAAGGGGCCTGAGAGGCCCTGAAAAGATCTGACGAGTATAAGGACAGACAAAAGCACATCAATTAACATTCCACATCTCGGTCTGCCGCATCGTGGTCTGCCTTGTTTCCATGTGCTGTTCTGACTCATGAGGCATGACTAACCGTAATTAGACTTCATGACTGATGTTGGCTCAGAAGAAAATTCTAAATGAGACTATTCTAAACATCTGGGGGCTTTGGAAATAACTACTTGTGGAAATACATCTTTCTGACCACCCCCACCACCCCACCACTCCCAAGCCCCCTCTCCCCGTTTCTGACTACTCATTTGGATATGTAAATTACTGAAGGATGGTGATCAAATTCGCCTCTTAAGAATCACATTTCCTATCATCATATACTTTAAAGCTCGTCTCTCACCTGAGCGCTCACTTAACACATTTTCAAGTCACCCCATTAGTTTGCCATTTTGTGGCCCCAAAGAACTTAGTATCATGTCAGCCAGTTCGCTACCATTTTAAGAATTCTTTAATACATCAAAACCAGTCCCAGAAATTTTCAGAGGCCATGATTTACAGTTATCCATCTGAAATGTGTCCATTTCCAATGTGTCCTTGAAATGTGTTAACTGTTCCGAGACAAAACTCAATCTAGCTAAGTTATGTCCCCCCCATTTCACGGGAACCCAACATTCAAAAATAATAACTTCCTAAAATAATACTACTAATAATTTCCCAAATGTAAATTTGTGAAGGTATTTTACAAGGTATAAATTTAACCTTTCTAAACATGACAACAAAGTTAAAAATTATAAAGAAAAAGACTGAAAAGTTGATCATGTGAAATGAAAACTTCCATACTCCAAAAAATATCATAAATGAAATTAAAAGGGAAAACTTAAAAAAACATACTGGCAACATGGCAACATATATGACCAAATGAAATACGAATATACTAAAGATTAAGAAAACAAAGTTAAATGCCCCAATACCTAAAAATGAACAAAGGATGTATAAGTAATCCCTGAAAAAACATATGCAAGGGGCCAAGAGAGCACATAGTTTTTAAAATACACTCTCCAATATATTCATGTATGCAAATAGAAATAAGATGCCGTTTTTCCTCTTCAAAATCAGCAGATATTTTTTTTTAAGGACAATATCCAATGCTGGCAAGTTTGCAATAAAGTAGATATGTATGCACATCGCTGCTGGGAATGTAGACTGGTATAATCTATCTTCCTGGAGAGCAATTCCACAGTTTGTACCAAAAGGCTTAAAAATATTTATATTCAGGGGGAGCATAACTCCTCACTCCCTAAGTGTGGCTTCCCGTCATACTTCCAAAGAGTATAGTCGAGAAAGAGGATGGCGAAATAACTTCCCAGCCGAGCAGTCTCACACATCACATCAGCCTGGTGATCAAGGTCAACATCGGCAGCTGTAAATCATGTTGATAGTATGTACTCTTGATATGATGTAATAAAAATGGCACATTACCTCTATGATCTTCCTCTCAAAAACCCATAACTCTAATCTAATCGTGAGAAAAACATCAGACAAATCCCCATTGAGGGACAGCCAACAATTTGACCGGTGCTTCCCAAAACTGCCAAGGTCATCAAAAACAAGGCAAGTTTGAGACTGTCGTAGTCAAGAGGAGCCTAAGAACTCATGAGGACTAAATGTAATGTGGTGTTCTGGATGGGATTCTGAAACAGAAAAAAAATGACATTAGGTAAAAAACTAAGGAATTCTGACTAAAGTATGGGCTTTGGCTAATAATTATAAAATTGGCTTAATAATTGTAATAAATATACCACACTAACGTAAGATGTTATTATAGGGGAAACTGTTGAGGGGGAGTATATGGGAACTCCGTGCTCAATTTTTCTGTAAACTTAAAGCTATTCTAGAAAAATGAATTCAATTAAATTATTTTAATGTTTACATTCTTTGGCTAAGCAATTCCACATCCAGAAACCATCCTTAGGAAATAATCACAAATGTGGTCAAAGATTTACCTACAAGGATATTTCAGTGTTATTTAAAATAGAGATAACCTAAATATGGAAAGAACAGGGCCTGAGAGTCAGCCAGACCTGAGGTTAAGTCCCCACCTGACTACTATCAAGATGTTCATCTTTGCTGGGGCGCCTGGGTGGCGCAGTCCTTAAGCGTCTGCCTTTGGCTCAGGGCGTGATCCTGGCTTCTGGGATCGAGCCCCACATCAGGCTCCTCTGCTATGAGCCTGCTTCTTCCTCTCCCACTCCCCCTGCTTGTGTTCCCTCTCTCGCTGGCTGTCTCTCTGTCAAATAAATAAATAAAATCTTTAAAAAAAAAGAGAGAGAGATGTTCATCTTTGCTAAGCATAGGCTTCGCAGACACAGCCTGTCCATTTGGTCACCCTCTCTCTTCTCCAATTCACTTAGCCACAGACGAGGTACATGTGGTTATGTCTATATGCATTTCTATAAAGTCTTCTCTCCGAGAAACATCTGCATGGGGAAGAAGAGTTAGCAAATTCATAAATTGTACTTTGATTTATACCTGTGGACTCTGCTATTTATCTTTTTGTTAAAGTAAGAGATTGTTGACTTGATTATATTCAACACGGCTTTTCCCTTAAGTATTTTGAAACAGGGTATCATGGAAAATGCTTATAATGTGTTTTTAGAGAACAAGGATAATATAATGCCTTGTAAAATATGATTAACAGTTATGCAGAATATATATACAAGTAGAAGAAAGGAGTGGAGGTAATAAGCAAAAATAAAATTACAATGCTTGTGAAATGCAAACATGTTTAAGAAATGCAAACATTTTTGCTGAAATAACATCTCTTACTTTAAAATATCTCTGGGAATAGAAGTCCAATCTTCGTCTTCCTCTGCTAGTGACTTTAATCAGTAGTTAATATAAAGCTATTTTACATGTTCAATTCCCTGGCCCCAACCACCACTCTGGCTAGCTAGCATTCCAGGAAGTAAACCAGCTGAGGGCCAGAGACCCAGAATCTGGGCTGAGGTCAGTGATGGCAGAACATGGGACTTCCTGTGGGATCTAGAATTTAGAGCTAGGGGTTATCTGAAAGTCCCCATCCAGGGACAAAATTAAAATCAATGACCATCCAGCCAAGTCATCAATCCAAAGGGATTAGTCAGAGACAGTGAAGCTTTGGGTTGCAGAGCAAATCAAAGTTACTTCTCATAGACTCCTGCAAGCCGCCTCCTGGCGGGGCCAGAATCTGAGCGTGTGACTGAAAAGTCCAACAGGAGATGAACCATCAATCCTAAGTGAAGCTTGAAAAGCAGATATCCTATCCCCAAAGTGCTGTAGGAATAACACCGGCTTTGGAATCAGAGAGACCGGGGTCCAAATCCCACATCAGCTATATGCTAGTTATATGACCTGAGCAAATTACTGGGATCTTTTCAGACTTTGTGTCCTCATCTGGAAACGTGGGTGTGGCAGAGGAGACTCCTTGGCCACCAAAAGTTGGGGCTTGCCTTCCATGGTATAGAGATGTTGCTGAAAAGTGGTCCTACCAGGGACTGATGACATTTCCCAGCCCATCTGCATCTAAGTGAGGCCATGGAACAAGTCCTAGACATTAAAATGTGAGCAGCAATGATGGGTGTCAACTCTGAGCAAAGACAGTTGAGTATTTGGTATGTCTTCCCCACACTCTTCCCCTTTTGCCTTGGAGGTCATGTATTGAATCTGTTGACGTAGGTCATGTATTGAGCCTGGGTGGCTCAATCGGTTAAGCGTCTGCCTTTGGCTCAAGTCATGATCCCAGGGTCCTGGGACTGAGTCTTGCACTGGGCTCCCTGCTCAGCGGGGAGCCTGCTTCTCCCTCTCCCCCTGGTTGTGTGTGCGCGCTCTCTCTCTCTCCCCTCTCTGTCCAATACATAAATAAAATCTTTGGAAAAAAAAAAAAGAAACTGCTGACGTTTCCATGAGGAAGGGCCTGGATCTCCACTTGAAGGAGAGCTATTTAAGACGGCAACCCAACTAAGAACGTCGACGTTAGCATTACGTGGGCAGCAATAACTCTCCATGCATTGTCACTGAGATCTGGAGGTCATTTGTTATAGGTGAGAAGTTAAGTCTATGCAATAAAACAGCTCCTCCTAGCATGCAAAAAAAAAAAAAATTGGATGAATTTTTGCCAAATTTGGAAGCTACATTTAGGATACTTTGATTCCACATAGAGGCTACATAGTATAGATGAAATTTATTTTGGTAGATCCTCAAAGACATCTCAAAGAGTTAAGCAGTCCACCTTCAGAGATACCACAGAACGTCTGTGTGACCACTGATTAAGACAATAAGCCACACATATGAAGATTCAGTGAAAATAGGGTTTCTAATGTGATTATGAAAAGAGAAGCCACTCAAGGCAGATACCTGAAGGTCACTTGGTGATTTCTGATAGAAGTACTTATCACATGGGAGCACCTGGGTGGCACAGTCAGTTAAGCATCTGACTCTTGGTTTCGGCTCAGGTCGTGATCTTGGGGTCATGAGATTGAGCCCCATGTTGGACTCTCTCTCCCTCTGCCCCTGCCCCCCCAAAATAAATAAATCTTTTTAAAAATTGCTTATCACATGAGCAACTCTGGATGGATTACATTAACATATATAATAATAACCAGATTAATTTTTTAATACTGAGTAATGATTCTCAGCAAAGCAGGAGAGGCGAGCTAGTGAAATGATATATGTAAAAGTCCCTAACGCCACACCTGGAACACAAACATTAGCTCCTTTTTCCTGAGAGCTCACTACAACAGTTGCATATTGCCTGTTTATCCCACATCTGGCTCAGGGAACTGTGTGCAAAGATCATCCCTTCAGATCCGAAGGACCAGATATGCCCAAGGCCTTGGGTAGCAGGAAATGTTTAAGGTTCAGGAGAGCTCACTAGTGACGCTGGCAGAACTTGAGAAATAAGACATCTTATCAGATTGCTTAAATGACCTATAGTATTGGCTCAAAATTGATGCCACAGTAGAACTTTCTTTTATTGATCAATTAGCTCAAAGCTACATGATTTAAAAAATGGGGTAGAATTTATGTAACATACTGAAGGGCAAGGATGAGCCCTTAGTAAGTTAATGTTTACTGTGCATAGCTATCTTCTCGATATCACAGTTTGACCTATAAATGATACTCCACATTTTTAAATTTTGGGTGACCTTTTGAATATGGAGCCTAATTTTTCTCTCCTTGAGTGTGAACTGTACTTAGAGACTGTCTTCTAAAGAATAAAATGTGGAGAAAGTGAAAGCATATGGCTTCTCAGATGAGGATAGAGTGACCTCCTTCTTGTTCTCTCTTGGACAGCTCGCTCTACGGAAAGCCAGCTGCCATGTTGTGAGGACATTGAAGCAGGCCTGTGGAGAGGCCCACCTGATCAGGAACGGATGACTCCTTCGGACGTCAAGCAAAGAACGGAGACCTTTCTGTCACTAGTCATGTGAATGATCTACTACCTGGGCCGCAAGTCAACCAGCCCCAGTCAAGCCCTCAGATGACTGCAGCCCTGGTTAATGCCTTGACTGCAACCTCCTGAAAGACCCTTAGCCAGAACCACCCTGTGAGTTGCTCCCAAATTCCCGACCCACAGAAACACAGTGTTTCATAATGAGACAATGTTTGCTGTTTAAGCTCCTAAATTTTGAGGTAATTTGTTTTGGGTTTTTGTTGTTGTTTTTATTTATTTATTTATTTGACAGAGAGAGAGAGAGAGAGAGAGACAGCCAGCGAGAGAGGGAACACAAGCAGGGGGAGTGGGAGAGGAAGAAGCAGGCTCCCAGCAGAGCAGGGAGCCCAACACAGGGCTCAATCCCAGGACTCTGGGATCATGCCCCAAGCCGAAGGCAGACGCTTAACGACTGAGCCACCCAGGCGCCCCTGGAGGTAATTTGTTAGGCAACAATAGGCAACTAATACAAGGGCCCTTCTCCAAGATCAAGAGCATTATAGCTGGGACTCTTTTAGGCACAAAGTAAAGCATATGGTATGGCATTTTAGTTGTGTGTGTGTGTGTGTTCACATACATAAAGTACACAACTTAAGTGTACAACTCAAGGAATTTGTACATATATATGTAACCACTACCCAGGTCAAGATATAGAACATTTCCATGACTCTAAGAAATTCCCTCACGCCCATATCCAGTTAATAACTCTTCCCCCCGTAGCCACTTTTCTGAGTTCTGTAACTGTAGATTGTTTTCCATGTTATTGAACTTTATATAAATGGAATCATTCCATATGTTATCCTTTATGGCAGGCTTCTTTCGCTCAGCATAATAATTTTAAAATTTATATTGTTACATGTTTCCGTAGGCTGTTCCTTTTATTCCTGGGAAGTATTCTATTGTACAATTATGCCAAATTTATTTCCCTATTGACAGACATCTGGATTTCCAATTTGAGGGTATTATGAAAAGCTAGTGGGAATGTTCTTATACTAGTCCCTTTGAGGACCTAGGCATTCAATACTCTTGGGTAAATTCTTAGGAGTGGAACTGCTGGGTCATAAGGTGGGTGTATGCTTAACTATCAAGCAAGTTTCTAAAGTAGTTGGGTCATCTTACATTTACACTCAAAGTAATTTTTTTTTCCATTTGAGGCAAACACAGTTTGAAAAGGAAGAAAAACAAAAGTGAGTCTTGATGAAAAATGAGTGGCAATGAATAAAGAGCTTCTGAAATTATGTGGAGTAGTCAAGAAAACCATTCCACAAGGCACAGGGCTATCTGACAGTTGATCCTCCAGGCAAATACTTTTATTTTGATCATTGGTTTGGGCATAATTTTAACCGCTTAGATCAAAGGTTTCATAAAGATGATTTGACCAGGGTGCCAAATCCCGAGAGAAGAATTTACATAAAGAACCCTTCAGATGCCACTCTGTTTAATGGAAGAAAGAAGCATCTTCCCACACGGCACACCTGTTTACTAAGCCAGCCTAGCACCATGACAAATGAAACAACTTCTTGATGCCTAACACAGCTCGCCCCCAGACACTGAGCCAGCTTTGTCTTTCCCATGCGTTCAGCCTCAAATAAACAGACCGGATAACTTTATTAATTACGCACTCTGGGGCATAAGGCTGTGATCGGCTCGGTCTCTGCACACAACCCCCGTAGCCCGTCTCCAGCTTGCTCACGGCACAAGAGGTGTCTCTATGTCCTTTCTGGTTCTGAAACCATCCTGACACCCACAGGATTATTTCCATCAGTTGTTCAGGGCTCCATAGGAGAAAATGAAAACTGTCAAGCCAGAATATCAAGTTCAATCTCAGCAACTTCCAGAAATGCTCAATGCGATCTTTTTTTTTTTTTTCCTATTAGGAAAATTAGAAATTGGCAACCAGCAAAAATAAGAAATGGTTCAATAAAAAACCCTCTTCCTAGTGCAGATGACGAGAATTGTATGTTTAAGAGCATAGGAATGACACGATGAGGAAATCCTGAGGCAACAGTGTGCTGAGCAAAGGGCCATTCTGCACTCACAGAAAAGCCAAAACCCAGATCCAGGACTGCATTATTTCCAGGTAATTCAGGAAAGGATTGGGGCTTGGTCCTGGACTAATTCATGTATTTTCTTATGATTTTTATTGTAAGTGGCTTAGATGCCATGGGGAAAGAAATAAGAAATTCCTTTTCTTGGGGCGCCTGGGTGGCACAGCGGTTAAGCGTCTGCCTTCGGCTCAGGGCGTGATCCTGGCGTTGTGGGATCGAGCCCCACATCAGGCTCCTCCGCTATGAGCCTGCCTCTTCCTCTCCCACTCCCCCTTTGTGTTCCCTCTCTCGCTGGCTGTCCCTATATCTGTCAAATAAATAAATAAAATCTTTAAAAAAAAAAAAAAAGAAATTCCTTTTCTTAGCAGGAAGATGGGTAGGAGAAGGAAGAATGAAGGGGGGTAAACAGAAGGGGGAATGAACCATGAGAGACTATGGACTTTGGGAAACAAACTGAGGGCTTCAGAGGGGAGCGGGGTGGGGGAATGTGATCGACTGGTGATGGGTATTAAGGAGGGCACGTATTGCATGGTGCACTGGGTGTTATATGCAAGTAATGAATCATGGAACTTTACGTCAAAAACTAGGGATGTACTGTATGGTGACTAACATAACATAATAAAAAATTATTACTAAAAAAAGGAAAAAAAGAAATTCCTTTTCTTTCTTTCTTTCTTTCTTTTTTCTTTCTTTTTTCTTTCTTTCTTTTTTCTTTCTTTCTTTCTTTCCCCCTCCCTCCTCCCTCCCTGCTTCCTTCTTTCCTCTCTTTCATTTTAAATTTACCACTGGCCAGGCACTGCACCAAGCACTTACCAAGCATGAATCAACTTAATTCCCACAAGAGCTTCATGAAGTAGGTACCATTATCCCCATTCCAAAGATGGACTTGACCCCAAGGAAGATAAACGACTTCGGAAGCTCCCCCAACTAAAAGGAGAAGGAGCAGGATTTAAACCCAAGTCTCTCTACTCCTTGCTCTTAACTACTGATAGGTTTTATAAGTTTAAAAGGAGTTTTAAAATGGGCAGGTGCTGCCCTTCCTTTGAGAAAGATTTAATTAAAAGCCTCTTTCTTTGAGAGCATTGCCTCCCTGAGCCCCTCTGCTCCACAGGGACCAGCCTTGCGCTTTATATGGCAGTGAGTTTTCTGCTTTCCCCTCCAAACCGGGGAAGATGGCTTCTCTGCTATCGGACTCACTTTTCTAGTATAGAGGAAGGCCACCTCGCCTTCCTTATTCCCCGTCTTATTGGGAGACGTTCTCTGGCACTAGAGCCGTGGTGCTTGTATAAGCCACACAAACAACATCGTACTGCCTCAATTACTGTCTACGGTGTGTTTTGGGGTCTCCTTGATAATAATAGCAGGTTGGAGTGCACTTGGCTGGAGTTGCCCTTATTAAACTGTGAAGGTCACTTCTCGGCCAGGATCCGTAGCCGGCGAGCCCTCCCTTCTTTTCCACAAATGTGGCTCTTCCAGAGCATTTTGCAATTATGGCTCATTTCTCTAGGTTTCATATGGCAGGCGTCTGAACAGAATTAAAAGCGTAAGCACGTGCAAAAATAATCCGCTTCCCAAGATAGTAAATGCTGAGAAGCTCTACACCAGAACACACTGAGTGCTGACTGGCTAGGCATGATTAACCTAATAGGCTTAAAGCTCCACTCGCCATCCGCATCTGTCAAGACACGAGCAGAACGCAGGCACAGAATCCACGAGACTGAGGTCCTTTAGAATCGCCCTGTTGCTCGCTCACAGAGGGTTCGAGACATAGAGCAACAAGACCACAGGCACCACCGCCTCTACACGGCGGGGCCGAGGAAGTGAAGAAAGCTGGTCCCGAGGACCCGGGGCCATGGACTGCAGAGCGTTCTGGCCTGGAAATTTCCTGGACCGACTAGTAAGGCTGCCTCTTGTTCCTATTGCAAGGATGATTCTCTGAAAATTGTGAAGACTGTGGGTGGGAGATGACTACAAGCTGAAATCATGGGGTGTGCGCCTTCCCACAATGACATTGTCCATAGCGTTGCTAAGAGTGGCATCCAGTTTTTTAAAAAGCCCAAAGCAATTTTGCCAGGACGTCAAGGGGGCAGTGAAAGATGCTCTGTCCCTCTGCTGGTTCCAGGCTCCACCTGCTATGACTCTGGGGGAGAGCAACCGGGGGCCAGGTGGACCCAAAGCCCAGCTGAAGGTCTCTATCAGCTCACAAGAGATCCTACTGCAGGCAAAGGGGAAGCTATGGAAGGACCGCCCCCAGAAACCCAAACCTCCCGATCCCAGCCGGACAAATCACAAAGCCACATGGCCAAGGACCTTCCATCCAAGACACAGGGCTCCCACGCGTCACAAGGTGCAGCCTCTTCTGGGGAAGAGAGTGAAGAAAGGAATACCCAGCCAAGGAAGCTGAGATGCCTCACGTGTGGCCAACAGGGCCATTGCTGCCAAACCACCCTTCCTGCTCATGAGCCTGACAGTAAAGTGGATTTCCCTGAGCCCCTGGTGAAGGCCCACCAGCACGCCTACACCTACCTCCACTCCTGCCTCTCCAAATACGAAGCCATTCTGCGCATCACCCATCAGGCCACCCAGACCCAAGCGCTGCTGCGGCCCATGGTCACCTTCCTGCTGCTATGCTTCGATGAGATCAACCGGCTTTTGGGCGAGATCTCCAAGGATGGAGAAATGCTCCTCCGGGAAGTTCGGGAGGATCTGGCTTGGCCGTCGAGGAGCGGAGACCCCCGGGCGCAGCCAGGTCTCCTGCCACAGCTTCTGCAGCACACAGTCAGCAAGCTGCTGGTGCTCAGGGGCTCGGTGGCCTCCGTCACCGGCAGCTTCCTGGAGGGCTCCCGCGGTTACCACCAGGCCACCGCGAGCCACTTGGGAAATAAGCTGAGTGCACATAGGGGTGTGGACGAATGCCTCCTGAGGGCTCTGGGGCAACTGGAGAGCTTGGCAAGCGGCCACGGGGACCCTGAGATGCAGGGTGTGCCCTTGTGCTCTGAGGACAGTGGCATCGGGGCGGACAACGAGTCTGTGCAGCTGGCAGACAAGCTGGGCAAACAAGGCAGCTGGGACTCGGCAGCAGAGCCCGCAGAATGGAAGCTGGTGCTTTCGTCCACCGTGGAAGCCGGGCTGTCGGGACAGAGCTGGCAGCAAAATCCTTTCCGGACGGGTTCAGACGGACCCCAGGACTGCTCCCTCTCTAGGCCTCTGACAGCAAAGGTTCAGCTGGTGGCACAGGGTGAAGCAGGTGACCCATGTCCCTCGAGCACAGGCCCGGAAACTACAACCACCAGGCCTCTGGGGATGGGCAGAAGCACTCCGGGTGATTCCCTTGGGGTTGGGATCTCCATGGAAGCACGTTTTTCTAAAGGCTCCGGGGTGATGGACACTCCCTCCCTCAGTGAAGGGGAGGACAATAGCCGAGAGGAGGAGGAAGACCAGGTGAGCGGCATGAGTCCGTGTCCATGGCAGGAAAACTCTTCCCCTCCAAGGCCACGCTCTTCACCTGGTGGCCCAGTAGGCCCATTTCAGCCACACCCCAGGAGGCTCAGGAGCCCCCAAGCCCAGGAAATGATTCTGAAGATGAAGGAAGCAATCAGCGAAAGGATCAAGTTTGTCCCTGTGCCTTCTGGGCCCCAGGACTGGGCCGACGAGGAGGAGAGGAGGACAGCGGTCTCCCCGAGACCCAGCACTGCCTGTGGCAGCAGCAGGACCCCTGTGAGGCAGAGGAGGGCCCAGTCAGAGGGGTGTCTGGAGAGCCAAGTGGAGGACCCCACCCTGCAGGAGCTGCGGAGGGTCCAGAGGGACCTGAGCCAGAGGCTGGAGGCATTTTACACCTTGGGTGCGCGACAGCAGTGGCAGAGCCCCGAGCAGGCTCCGTGGCCCCGAGCAGCGGCTCTGAGGCCCGACACCTGCAGGGGCACCCCGAGCAACACCATCAGCAAGCTGAAGGCCTCCCTCACCAAGAACTTCGTCATTTTACCAAGTCAGGACAAAAGCATCTTGCAGAAATGCAGTCCCCGCCCTGAGAGTGAGCAGGCCCGGCAGGGCGGGGCTGAGGGGCTGCCAATCGCCATCCCATCGGGTGAGAAGGCCAGTGAGGCTCCTGGGGCTGAGGACTGGAATGTCAGGGGCTGTTCCACCAGAACATCGGTCAAGAAACTCATTGAAACTTTCAGTCCCACCGAGAGTTTGAGGACACTGGGGGATTCCAAGGATGCTGGGCCGAGCCCCTGCCTCAGGAAGTGGGGGATCCCCATCATACCTCCCAGATTTCCCATTTACAGGGGGCTTGCCCCTTTGTATCCAAAGCCCCGAATTTTTCCAGCAGCAAGTGGAGAATCTCTCAAGCTGGGCCCAGGCTGGAGGCCCTTAGCTCCTGTTTTCCCCCCTCTGCTGACACCAGAAGCGTCCAAGAAGGAGGACCTCAATTTCAACTGTGAAACAGGAGAGGACCCAGAGCATCTCCCGCCACCGCCTCTGGAAATCCTGATGGACAAGTCGTTCGCCTCTCTGGAGCCCCCAGAGAGCAGCACACCAGCCGGGAGCTCTTCCAAAGGGACCCGTGCGCCAGGGCTGGGAGGGGCTGACCCTGCCCAGAGAACGTGGGCCTCCCCAAAGCTAAGAGCCTCCATGAGCCCCACTGACCTGCTACCCAGCAAGAGCACGACTGCCCCCACCAGGCCCCACAGCACAGGGCCAGGGGGCAGCAAGAGCGGCTGCAGTACCCGAAAGCTCACCTGCGACCTGAGCCACCTGCCAGGAGCCAGCAGAAACCCAGAGGTGGAAGGTAGAGGGGCTCAGAGTCAGGCCCCCGCAGACAGGGCCACCAGCCTGTCCAAGCATCCCCAGAAGGCCACCCCCTGGCACCACGCCAGCCACATATCTGGGCAGAACAGGACCTTGGAACCCAGCGTGGCCAGGCCAACACAAGGGCCACATTCTCCTGAGGCCTCCAGGCAGAGCCAGGAGAGAAGCCCCCAGCTGGTCAGGAAGGCCTCTTCCACAAGGGGACACTGGACACCCCGAGCAGACAGGAGGCAGCCCTCCTGTCACAGACCTGCCCAGCCAAGTGTTCCCTCTGTGCATGGCTCCCCCAGCCCGCCTGTCAGCCCTCCGGTAAGCTCCACGGTGCTAAGCTCCGCAACGATGAAGGAAGGAGCTTCCCCCCCACCACGGCACAAGCCACCCAACACTCCCCCCGTGAGCCCACCCACACAGCACAAGGCCTCCAGCCCCCCTACCCAGCACACAGAAGCGAGTTCCCCTTCGTCTGGCCCCTCTCCCTCCCGCACAGCGTCCCCTGCTCAGGGGCACAAGCAGACAAGAGATTCTGAGGACAGTCGGGCAGCCACAGCCAAAGCACCTGGGAACACACGTTCCGTGTTCTGCCCAGCCACCTCCTCTCTGTTTGAAGCTGCCCTCAGAGTCAGGCCACCTTCAACAGCCCACCCACACACCCCACCATGGCTGCCCCCTGAAGCTGGCGGCCCTTGGGGGACCCTCGCAGGAGGCTGGAGGAGCTCAGGGCCACGGCCGAGGGCGGGCTCACAGCGGGGCACGGCTCTGTGTGCCCTCAACCCTCAGCCCTTCATCAGAAGGACGGCTTCCGACCGCCGGCCAAGTGTCCACCTTGGGCTGCCTGTCCCCGGTGCCACCAGCGAGGCCTGTGAACCCGCACTCAGCAGGAGCAGGTAAGGAGGGTCCTCGACCACGGCCCTGCGCTAACCCAATAAAGCCGAGAGGCCCTTGGGTCATCTGGGTCAGTAGTTTTCATTTATTTATTTATTTATTTATTTATTTATTTGACAAAGAGAGAGCGACAGCCTGTGAGAGAGGGAACACAAGCAGGGGGAGTGGGAGAGGAGGAAGCAGGCTCATAGCAGGGGAGCCTGATGTGGGGCTCGATCCAGGACTCTGGGATCACGCCTGAGCTGAAGGCAGACGCTTAACGACTGAGCCACCCAGGCGCCCCCTGGGTCAGTAGTTTTCAAACTGTGCCTCGAGGGAAGAGGCAGAGGAAAGGGGGCTGCGGGCCATCCAGCCTCTGGCCATCGGACCCATCCTCGAGCAAGTGAGCTTTCATCTGCCACTCATTTCAGGTTCCCGAGAAAGACTTTAATTGAAAGAATCTCTGCTGTGTTAAAAAACAGAGTTTAAAACAATCACATTAATCCAAGCACCCTTCCCCTTTATCTTAACGCTGGAGGAAAAGGAGAAGGAGTGGCTTCCCCACTGCCCCCCCCCCCAGCCCCAGCCACCGTCACGCTGTCTGGAACGAGCAGCCTGATTTCTGTTTTCTCTGGTTTACTGAGGTTCTCAGAAGACTTTCTGGCCCCAGCTCCCCTTTAAAACTCTTAAGAATTACGGAGAACCCCAAAGAACCTTTGTGTAGCTGGGTTATATCTACCACTTTTTACTGTATTATAAATTAAAATTGAGAAATACTTAAAATACTTATGAATTAATTTTTTCCAATGTCCCCATGATACATTACCATAAAAAGTAGATATATTTTCCACAACAAAAACATTTAGTGAAAAGAATGGCCCTGTCTTCTATTTTTGCAAATTCCTTTTATGTCTGGCACCCGGGAAAGATGGTGGCTTCTCAGACCTGCTTCTGCAGTCCATCCGGTGTGGTATCACACAGGACGTAGACCGGAAAAGTCCACTCTACATTCATGAAAGAATGAATGGAAAAGGCAAATAACATCTTGATAGTATTTTGAAAATAGTTTTGACCTCATAGATCCCCCTCAAAAGTGTCTCGGGGACACCCAGGGGACATGCCCTGAGACGGCTTGTCCTAGAGGTATGGAATATAAATGTGTAGCTTTCCCACATCCCCAGAGACCTGCCTCCACTTCTCTTCAGTTCTAGCCTCACCTCTGTCGCCCGGTTCGGAGGCGTGCAGGGCAAGAGCAAGGCCCCTCATGGGCACTGAGCACCAGAAGCGAGTGGAAGGACTGCCATCGCTACCCTTGGCAGACCGAGTTCCAGACAGAAATTGTGCCTTTCTCGTGAGCGCAGCTGACTTGTACGTCATTGGCCCAGCCATGCAGGCAGGCCTGGGCATGAGGCGACAGCACGTCATGAGTCGTGGTAGAACCATTGCCTGAACATGGAAAGAAAGACACATAGGCTCACGTGGGTAGAACACATGGGGAAATGCACGTTTTCCAGAACACAGCATGGGGAGAAAACTCTTATCAATGTGTCTTGGTATCAGATGGGACAAAGCATGGGGAGAAAACTCTTATCAATGTGTCTTGGTATCAGATGGGACAAAGCTCACGGCACCGTCCTTGCTGTCTTTGAAACGCCCACTCTTGCGTCAATCAGCAGTTCATTTTGGCCAGAGTGATACGTATTACAGACCTCACAATCTGTTGAGGCATAAATGGTAATTTTTTTACAAAGTACTCGCAAGTCGATTTTAAATAAAGTTATTATCTAGGGAAAGTTGTACATTATTTTAGTTATATAAACTTCCCCAGCCACTTGAAAGAAATGAAATATTGATTATTTTTGCAAGAATCTTAATGTAATGCTGCTCTTTTCTTAAATCTAAAATGAGCTTCCTACAGCACAGTGCTTTTCATCTAAGAACCTCTATAAATGTTAATGCATTACTCCTCACACCAGCCGCTTATTCTCTTATTACATTTCTAAAACTGTGCCCTTCAGGAGAAGAGCTTGGGAGAACAGGGAGAATAAAATGGCATTAATTAAAAACACTAACATTTTAAAACAGCAGGAGCAAGAATAAAGTAACATAAAATTGTTCAATAAGAAAATAATGCCCTTCTCTCAGGCTTCTCCGCGGAATAGGGCAGCCTAAAAGGTTGTTTTATGTCCTGAATCTCAATACTTAGGGAGATAGGACGGAGGAGGGGGGTGGGGGAGAAGTGCTTGTAGCTTGACAGAAAGGAGGATTCGTAAACGGGAGACTTCCCAAGGTTGCGTGGAAGGTCACAGTAATGGCTTGCACTCCTTCCCCTGCTTCCTGGTAAGACCACACCTCCGAGCCACTCGGAACTGACACTGTGAGCCTGTGTTGGATGTGATGGGGAAGTGCTCATCCCCCAGTCCCTCCACCCCTCCACCCCTGTAAAGTTGACATCTGGGAGCAGAACCATGCCAGCTAGGATGCACTGAGTGCTTCCCACTCTGTAGACACATTTTTTTCCCTGCCCTCCTGCATACGGGAAACCAGACCAAGGAAGTAGGCATCATGTGCCTGAGATCATGCATCTAGCTGAGAAGCCAGTGCCAGAGAGCCGGAAAGACTCAGAACGGGCTGTTTGCCCAAGCAGAGACTCGCAGGGATACAAGCGCCCCATGGTATCTTGTGGCAGAGAGAGGAGGACCTGGTCTACACCTGGCATTGACTTGCTTCTTGTCATCCCGAGCCAGGCACAAGCCCCTTTTATAGAAAAAATGATGATGTTTATATCCTCCTGATCTTGGGGCCCAGGGCATTGGGAACGGTCCTTGGAGGCTCACCCAGGAAGCTCAGTTACTGAGCTCAACTGTCACTTATGATCTGAGGCCCCTGGTGGTGGTGCCGTCTCTAGGTCTTAGCACGCTGGGGCACTGTGAACATTCAAGAAGGGTCCAAATTTTCTCCCCTAAATACGGTGCTTTTAGTCTTTGCTTGGACTGGACCACCCAGTCAGAGGCTCTCCGCGGCCCAATCCCCCAACCCTATATCCTAGATCAGGCTCCCAAACGACCAGCGGGGCAGGGCCTGGGCAGCCTGCCTCTCCAGCCATCCCGGGGTCAGGGGGATCCACAGCCCCATCGTGGCAACCAGGAAAATCTCCCTCCTAGCCTGAGCCTCACACAGATGTGGAAGCTGGTTGGGGTCGGGGAAGACACAGTTCTAGGACAAAATTGTTTGTCACTGCCGCTGCCACTGCGCACCAGGCATGCCCCTACCATTCCTGCCAGCCGCTCCAGTCGGGGAGCAGTGAAGGGTCACAGATGAAGTGCATTCTGCACGTGCCTTTCTCTGCTCTAAAAGGGGCACAGGGAGAAGCAAGGAAGGTGGGATCTGGTCCTGCACGCCAAGTCACACTCGATCAGGCGGGGACTGGGAACGGGGCCAGAGGCCACCATGCATGAGACTGGCTCTAAGGAGCACAGTGAGATTCTCACGGCGCGCTGCGTAGCAAAGCTCAGGGAATAGTTAAGAACCTGCAGTCAGAGGCAGAGAGAAGGACCTTCTGGTCTCTGCACGTGGGGAGCTGGGTCCAGTCCTGGACCTGAGATGACTAATGGTGAGACCTCAGGTGCCTACCCGGCATGTGACAGGGTGGTCCCCAGTTTCCTTTCCTGGTGGGACTTCCCGTTCAGCTAGAAGGAGCACCAGAGTGACCGCTGGCCGGCTGCGAAGCTTATCATGTGCTGGTTCATATGCGAAGAGATTTACACACCTCATCCCATACTGATACCTTCGAGTGCCCTGTGAGATGCGTACTATTAGCATCTCCACTATACAAAGAAGGGAACTGGGAATCAGAGAGGTTAATTAATGTGCTACAGGACACACAGCTAGTAAGTGCAGGACTTGAACCCAGACAGCCAGCCTCCAGCCTCCAGGCAGTAACGACGAGGCCCGCCCGCCAGCACACAGCCCGTGTGGCTTTCAGAGCTGGCCCCCTTCCTGGCCTGAGCTTGCTCCACGCTTGTGATCGTTTTCCATTCTGCACCCCCGAGGCACACTGGGGTCCCTCTCCCCTCAGAGCCCCTCTCGCTGCGGCACTCAGCAGCTGGGAGGCTCTGCTCTAGCCCAATGCCAGGCCTGGGCCAAGCACTTTCCATTTTACTCCATTCAGGAAAAGGGTGGCCGCTGAGCCAAGCAGGGTGTGGTGAGTTGTGGGGGGTTTTGTGGGTTTTTTGGTTTGTTTTTTTTTTTTTGCTGTTATTGTTGGTGTTGTTTTTCATTCAACTAGCTCAGCCTAGCCCTTTATTAAACAAAAAGTGCTTTAGAAACAAAAATAAAATAAAGGCCCAGCTCCCAGAGTTCCTGAGGGAGCTGTTTGCTGGGAGCCACAGGACGAAGGGAAAAGCTGGGCTCAGCTCATTGGCACACACATCCGGGGGGGGGCTCTGTTCCCACGGTGCCCAACCGCAGCAGGCACGCCCCCGGACGGCACCAGGACGGCTCCAGCCAGGCAGGCCCGATGAGGAAGGGCAGAGGCCTGGCACCGGGGGCCCACGGGCCTGTGGGTGAGACAGCAGGCGAGGGACAGAGAGAGGCGGAAGGGGAGTGGAGGGGGCCGGGGAGGGGGGTAGAGAGGGAACAACTGAGGAGTGGTTGACCTGCATCTGTCCTTTCTTTCCGCAGCAGCAGTGAGGAGAGCCCCAAGAAGGACACAGAGCCATGGCACAGCCCCTGTGCCCCAGAACTGCGCAGTGGAGGCAAGGGCGCACCTCCCCCAGAGCTCTGCGTGTTGGGCCACGGGCTGCAACGGGAGGCCAGGGCCAGCCGCGCCCAGGACAAGCCTCAGCAGAAGGAAGCAGCCTGACAGGCGAACGAATAGGTTTACGCAGATGCCAGTCACCCCAGAAGGCGATGGGTGACAGCCAAGCATCAGACTGTCCCATAGAGGGGGGGCCAACCAAACTCCTACTCCTAGAGAGATCTGGAAGGTGCACTGCCCAGAGAGTCTGCTAAATTCTAAACCTTCGCCATTTTCAGCCCCAGATTCTGGTTTGTCTTGGGGTCCAAAGGTTAACTATAACTTTGGACCCCACGGTGACACTCTTTAATCCTTCAAATACTGGCCTTAATTTAGGGGAAAAATGCATTTGTCGAATGCTTGGTGGGCTGGGGGCTTCAGCTGGGTTAGTTTCATGAAGTCATTTAATCCACACAACAAAGAATGAAGCAGAGAGCATCCTCCTGGTTCTGCAGATAAGAAAACCTAAGAGCCGGTTTCGCAGATAAGAAAACCAAAGCGCCCCTTCCCCCCAAGCCCGAAAGTGTCTTGCCTGAGGTCACACAGCTAGGAAGAGGACAGAGCAAACATTAGAACAGGTGTGCCTGGCAGCAGAGTCCCTTGTGTTTCGTTCCGTTTCATTGCCCACGACTGTCCCATCTCCATCTGCCTAAAGCAAACAGAGTTGTACAAATGGTTGGAAAGCGTTGGGGTTTTTCTAAGGTTACGTAGTGGCACCGCATTCAAGGCCCCATCGAGAGCTTTGTTCAGAAGTTGGCTGCTCCAGAGACAGAAGACTGGAATTTAGACCCACACCCTCCTCCCCCTCCTCCCTCCCACGCGCAGACCCGAAGCAGTCCACACACAGCTTCCAGCCCACTCCTGCGGCTGAACAGCCTCGGACTGGGTCCCAGAGGCGTGTCTCGGTCGCTCTGTCCTACGCGTCCGCATGCCCCTCAGCGTGGGTGGGGACAACCAAGGCTTGCAAACAAGCAGCCCATTCTCCAGGCCCCTGGAAGGACGTGCGTACACGCGTACGCACACCAGCACTCGTGCGCACGCCAGTCCCCCCGGGGGCTTCTCGGCCAACTTTTTTCCAGAGTCATCCGCACGACTTCCGCCGGGGCTGAAACGGAAGTGAAGGACTACCATCCGTGCCGCAGCAATTCTGCCAGAGCGCTAGATGTTTGCTGCGGATCTTGGCATGCGTCTGTGGTGGCCGTGGAGCGCTTTCTACTTAGGAACGACTTTGCAGTGATTGGGTGATTCAGTGCCGGCTCAGTGGGTTGTCAAAGACAAGAGTTCTCACCCACGGGGTACAGCTAAGGGACCATCCGATCTGCTGCAAAGCTGATGCTGTTTGTTTGTTTTTTTAAGTTTGTGAAAATTGTAGACTTCAAGTCTTGCCTTGGTGATACAAATCATGGTTCAAGAGCACGTTACGCAGGGCCCCGGGGACTACAGCAACCTGGAAATGAATTCACCCTGACTCGTCCAGTTATTAAAATAGGGATGACAAGGATGATCTCTTCAAAGGCACCCAAGGAATAGTTGATTAAATACCAAGAGGGGCCACACCGCACCCCTCTGTTGGGAAATGTCTGTGCACACCCACACGGTTGCTGTGGGGCTGTGTTAACAGTCAGAGCAGAGCTCAGACAGCAGCAGGCCGGGTTCCCGGCTGAGCCACAAGCTGGGGTAAGTGGGTGGACCTGGAGAACCGCCTGGGCCACAGGAAATGGGAGGAAGTCCAGCTCCCGGGCCGGGCAGGGCTGAGATACAAGTGTGAGAGCAGCCAGGTTTAGGAAACTCACTTGCTGCAGAGCCGGCCGGTCTGCCTACCTGGGCAGGCCAGCTGCGGAAGGTAAGGAGGGTGTGGGTCCCAGGTAGGCTGGGCACCGAGCCGAGCAGAGGAGAAGCAAGCAGGCCAAGAGAGGCCGCTCACGGGTGAGCAGTTTCAGGGGGGACTGTCAGGAAGCAGACCCTGCCTCGGCTAGGGTTTAGGGGCAGACTTCCCGAGGTCTGAAGAAACACAGCAGAAACAGAGGAACCAAGGGCGGCTGGGCAGGGGGGACACCATTCATGAAATGGTGACACAATGTGGGGGTGTGACCACAGAGACAATAATCTAGTTCTGGGAACCAGGATAGCAAGTGGGAGCCAGATCCGTAGGAGACAGAAGTGAGGCCAAGCTCCCCTGAAAGGGCCCCCTCTGAGAGGTTTGGGGCTTGAGTCTGTAGGTGGGGGCCAAGTGCACCCATGAAAGCTAGGTGTGGGCGGCTGGGAGCCAGGCAGTTTATTATGTCCTGGAACGGGTCAGCAGCAGAGAGAACGCCCTGGAAGAGTCTGGAATGAGCCTCCCGGGGGGTGCCTGGCAGGAGGCTCTGTGAGAGCAGAAGTCGCCCCCTCCCCTGAGCTAGGCCTCTGAGCAGCAGCTGACACCCACCGGTCCCGTGCTGTCGGCATCGGTGGAGAAACACAGGGCTTCCAGGGTCCCTGTGTCAGTCCTGGAGCAGGTCCGGACTCCTCCCCCTCCCTCTACCTTTACTGAGCATCTGCTTGTGCCAGGACAGGCCTGGGCTCCTGCCATACATCCCCACTCGTGATGCAGTGAGAGGTCTCCAGGCCCAAGCAGCCAGGACAATGAGCTGATAGAGACCATTATGTTGGCCCAGGACCCAACTGCCTCAAGAATCCCAAGACAGTGTCCCCTGGGGTAAAGCGGAGGGGTCGCCAAGGCCAAGGGGCTGGGTGGCAGTAAAGGTCAAAGGTAAATCAGGGCCCAGCTGGCACAGGAGCAGAAGGGTCACAGGTGTGGTTTTCTGGCTACCATCCCAACCACCAGACTTAGCCCAAATTACCGGTGAATTGGACATTGTACAAAAGAAATTAAATGTACCACAACAGGCAACTTGCATGGCTTCCACTCCATTTCACCCCTCCTTGAGACCAGGCCTTTACTCAAACCCACGTCTCTGGTTCTGCCTTAGAAAGCACACTGCTGGTGGTCATGAGGAACAAGCCCAATCCCATAACTTCTCAGATGGGTCACTTTCACCCACCCACCTGCCCCCCACCCAAGAACCTTGTCTTTGCTGAGCCCAATCCACTTCCTACACTCCAAGAAGGGAGAGCAGGGTTCTGGCTTTGTCCTGTCTTTTTAAAACAATGACACCAGTAGACCCAACCCATTAAGGACCCATAAGCCTGCACTTGTGCTTCCCAAAGTTAGAAACCAAGAAGGAATGTTGGGCATAAAGACACAAGAGAGCGCACCACAGAAAAGAGATCAATTTAAGGGGTGCATATTATACCCATATTCCTGTTCGGGCCAACTCTTTTCCAGGGGGGTCCGGCCATCGTCAACACCCATGGCGACCCCCCGAGCTGAGGAGAGGGAGGCACTTCAGCTCTTTACCTAACACATGAGTAAAGTAACATATGGCTCTGCCCCAAGGAAAAACACAATTTTCCAGTTCCATTAAAAGGATTCATGGAGGAAAAAAGCAGATATAATATTTTGATGGAACAGTGATAGCTTTTTGCAAGTATAAATACCATCTTCAGGATGAACTATAACTTCCGTCCGCAGCCTGGATCTGTGCAGCTGTTCACGCTAGGCAGCATGTAGGTCTTTCCTTACATTGTGTACCCCGTTCAGAACCTGAAATAATCCGTGTTCTAGAAAATGCAAGGCAGGCGACCAAAGAGACTTTTCTTTCACTGTGAAAAACTTATATTTGACAAGACTTGTCTCATCGACCCTACAACATGAATGAAAGGGGTTTTAAGAAATACATTCTTTTTTCTGAAATAAGCCAGTGTTTTGCATGTATCAGGGGAGCTGGTGCAGTGAATTGTAAGTGTCAGCGTGTTTGTCAACTGATCACTTGGTTGACTGCTTCCAGGCTGCCCCCACCCTCTGCATCTTCCCAAGGAAAACTTTGCAAAGGTAATATATTTTTAAGTAGCCTCACATCAGAGATTCCGCTGACCTGCCATAAAGTAAATGTGTTCTGGGCCTGTATTAACAGAACATGTTATACTGCACTGTGGTTCACTCCCTGTGCCTACCTGAAGTTTAAATAAACTTCCATCAATCCATCCCGACATTTTTATGAAACATAATTAAAGATGCGTTGCACACGCGAGGAGCAAACGGTTAATTCACTGCACGCTCTAATTCAATTTTATGGAGGACCCTGGACACTGCTGGCTTGGTTACTCTCATGAACTTCAGAAAGTAACTTCACTGATAGCCTGTGACTACAGAATTCCACCCATGGAGTAGCCTGGGTCCTGAATGCTGTGATTCCAGACACCCTTGAAGTCTCGAGTCAACAACCTGTTTTGGCTGGAACGGCAGCCCCAGCAGGAGTCAGGTAATGCCCTGAGACAAGCCTGGTGGGCCTGAGTCATACGAAGATGAATGGAGAAGCAAGGAGAAGGGGGAGAAAGGAGGAGGGCATGGCGAATGTGTTGGTCACCCTGGCCAGAGTCTATCCCGCTCCCGATGGTTGGAATTGGGACCCAGAAGCCTGAGGCCCCACACCTCTATCGCCCCCCACCCCCCTGTGACCCGGCTTCTAGAGGCCCATTCCTTCATCTGGAAAGCTTCGATGGCAATGCCAGCCTCCATACCCTGCCATCTACAAGACATGGGCAAACTCGCTTCTTCTAAGCTATCTTCTTTGAGCTCTCTGGAAGAACTGAACTGATGATCCCTCCACCACGCGTGTTTGTACTGTTCATCTCTGCCTTCTCTGCACTTCGAGATTCTGATTAAGAAAAAAAAGTACGGTTTCCCCCTCCTTCCAGATCTGTGCTTTGATTCTTGGAGAAAGTTAAAAACAGTTGTCAAATTCAGCTAGAATTGACTTCCTTCTCTGTAGGATTCCATGTCTTTCAAAGTGAAAAGCCTTTAAAACATTTTGCTTGCAATCACGACTACAAATGTCAGATAATCCAAACGGGGGGGATAATTAAGCTTCAGAATCTCCCACTTATTCCCATGATGACTGGTGGGTGATCTGTCAGTCAGATGCTGGGAATGACTTCAGTGTCTCCTGAACAGCAGGTCTTACTGGGCTGAGGCTAGAGTTAATAATAATTATACCTTTTCCTTGTGTGTAATGCTCTACATTTTCAAAATGGAATTTTCTACATTGATTAGATTTTTTTAATCCCATGAGATGAAAAGCAAGTCTTCTTTTCAACACCTTTGACAAATGAAAAAAAAGAAGGCTGAGGGATGTCAAAGACATTTGGCCAGCCAGTGGGGCTCCCCAGCTCCTGCCCAGCCTTGGTTCTAATACCAACTGCCAGCAGGAGTGAGGTTATTCTAAAAGATACCACAACCTTCCATGGAAGAAGTGCTCAATTTTCTCCAAGATTTACAAAAGGAAATTATTTTTCAGATCCAGCCAAAGGCCAGCTGTGATTTTAGCCATTCCTCTGAAACTAGCGTGGGTGGAAATTCAAAACAAAATTTCCAAGAGAATTATTTTCTATAATCACCTCCTCCACGCACCTCAACCCCTCCCGTCCCTCCCCTGCACACACATATATAACTGCCATCCAGCATTAAGAAAAAAAAGTCTTCCAAAAGGAAAAAAAAAAGTCTTTGTTCCTTGTTGCCATGAACCCCCAAAGTGGGCTTCCAGGTGAACCCCCACCCCGGGGCTGGAAGAGACAGCCCTTGAGGAGACAGGTTTCTCACTTTATCGCCAGTGCCCCAAAGTAGTAAACACCAGCAGATGAGACAGAAAGGAAATATAGACCCTGGGAAACAAATTGCCTTCATGAAAATTATTTATCTAGCTTTTTTTTTTTTCCCCTCTCTTTTGGAAGAGGACAGGATTGGCTGTGTTTGCAAAACCTGGTGACTTTTTAAAGCTATTGTTTACTTAATGGCTGCTGACACCAGCTGCAGAGGCGCTGGATTATTGTCTGGATGTAAAGACTCTCAAGGAGAACCCAAGGTGACGCTAATAACAGCTGTCAACCCACAGAGAGGTCATTGTAAAGCCGTGATGAAAACAAAACAAAACCTACTCATGTTATAGCCTTCTTCACTGAGACGCCAGGTGACGGGGTACAGAGAAGACATAACACCGCCCCCCCCGAAGAAGCCCCCCATAATGATAAGGACCAAACTGGAACCCCTGCTGGTCCCAGATGCAGAAACGCCCACCTGGGGAGCAACCCGGGCAGTGATGCTGTCCCGCCCGCCCAAGGGACAGCCGGGGGCAGGCAGAGCCCTGCCTCTCCCAGCCTCTCCCAGTATGCGGACATACTCCAAGTGTACAAACTTCCAGTGAGAAGATCAACAAATTCGGGGGACCTAATGTATGGCCTGGTGATTACAGCTAATAATTCTCTGTTACCTACTTGAATGTTGCCAAGAGAATAAAAGGCAACACGGGAGAAGCGGGAGTTGCGTGATGCGCTGGCGGGGCTAGCTTATGCTGTGGGGGTGATCACTCTGCCAGACAGAAACGTATCAAATCAACACACTGCACACCTTCGACTCACACAACGTTCCATGTCAATTATGTCGCTGTAAAGCTGAGGGGGGAAGAAAGAAAGAAAAGACAGCGCCCGGGGCCCGGCCGCATACCAACTGAATCACACAATCCCTGGGGTGACGCCCCGACGTCAGTATTTCTTTCCATCTCCCTGGAAGATGGTGAGGCAGAGCGACTGGAAAAACACGAAGCAGGGAAGGGAAATCAAGACGGGCAGCAGGGCCTGGAGGCAGCTTTCCCTCAAGCCCCAGAGACTCCGAAGCAGTTACATGTTCTCAGACGAGCCTAGTCCTTAATTCTTACATTGGAGGGAGAGGGGGGCCCTTCCACAGCTAGAAGCTGTGTTCCCAGCACCGAGAGCATCTCAAGGAGGCAGAGTTCCTGGCTGCACGCACAGCCGAGCGGAGAATGGGGTGCGCTCGGCTCAGACCCCCCGACTCTCCGTCTTGACTGGCCATCCATGAGGCCTCCTCCTCATATGCTGTCTTCCCTTTGTTTTAAAAGTGATGATGTGGGGGGCGCCTGGGTGGCTCAGTCAGTGAAGTGTCCGACTCTTGATTTTAGCTCAGGTCACAATCTCAGGGTTGTGAGATCAAGTCGCCTGTCATGGTCCAAGCTCATTGGGGAGTCTGCTTGAGATTCTCTCTCTCCCTCTGCCCCTGCCCCTCCACCTGTCTCTCTCTCTCTCTCAAATAAATAAATCTTAAAAATAAAAGTAATGATGTGGGAAACCTCTTGAGACTGAAATTTCCTGAGGTCCCCCCCACCCCAAGAACCCCCTGGACGCTCCCCAATGGGGTTGGGCCAGGCACGTTGCCCACAGAGCCTAGCTGCCCGGAGACTAGATTTAAACTTAAAATGATGAAGGAAAACAGAACCTTGCAGATGTATTCTTTGCTTTTCAGGTGTTTTCAGTTGTTTTAACCACCCCCACCCAGGAGGGTAGGTACAGAACTTCCTTCTCTGTAGGATTCCATGTCTTTCAAAGTGAAAAGCCTTTAAAACATTTTGCTTGCAATCACGACTACAAATGTCAGATAATCCAAACGGGGGGGATAATTAAGCTTCAGAATCTCCCACTTATTCCCATGATGACTGGTGGGTGATCTGTCAGTCAGATGCTGGGAATGACTTCAGTGTCTCCTGAACAGCAGGTCTTACTGGGCTGAGGCTAGAGTTAATAATAATTATACCTTTTCCTTGTGTGTAATGCTCTACATTTTCAAAATGGAATTTTCTACATTGATTAGATTTTTTTAATCCCATGAGATGAAAAGCAAGTCTTCTTTTCAACACCTTTGACAAATGAAAAAAAAGAAGGCTGAGGGATGTCAAAGACATTTGGCCAGCCAGTGGGGCTCCCCAGCTCCTGCCCAGCCTTGGTTCTAATACCAACTGCCAGCAGGAGTGAGGTTATTCTAAAAGATACCACAACCTTCCATGGAAGAAGTGCTCAATTTTCTCCAAGATTTACAAAAGGAAATTATTTTTCAGATCCAGCCAAAGGCCAGCTGTGATTTTAGCCATTCCTCTGAAACTAGCGTGGGTGGAAATTCAAAACAAAATTTCCAAGAGAATTATTTTCTATAATCACCTCCTCCACGCACCTCAACCCCTCCCGTCCCTCCCCTGCACACACATATATAACTGCCATCCAGCATTAAGAAAAAAAAGTCTTCCAAAAGGAAAAAAAAAAGTCTTTGTTCCTTGTTGCCATGAACCCCCAAAGTGGGCTTCCAGGTGAACCCCCACCCCGGGGCTGGAAGAGACAGCCCTTGAGGAGACAGGTTTCTCACTTTATCGCCAGTGCCCCAAAGTAGTAAACACCAGCAGATGAGACAGAAAGGAAATATAGACCCTGGGAAACAAATTGCCTTCATGAAAATTATTTATCTAGCTTTTTTTTTTTTCCCCTCTCTTTTGGAAGAGGACAGGATTGGCTGTGTTTGCAAAACCTGGTGACTTTTTAAAGCTATTGTTTACTTAATGGCTGCTGACACCAGCTGCAGAGGCGCTGGATTATTGTCTAGATGTAAAGACTCTCAAGGAGAACCCAAGGTGACGCTAATAACAGCTGTCAACCCACAGAGAGGTCATTATAAAGCCGTGATGAAAACAAAACAAAACCTACTCATGTTATAGCCTTCTTCACTGAGACGCCAGGTGACGGGGTACAGAGAAGACATAACACCGCCCCCCCCGAAGAAGCCCCCCATAATGATAAGGACCAAACTGGAACCCCTGCTGGTCCCAGATGCAGAAACGCCCACCTGGGGAGCAACCCGGGCAGTGATGCTGTCCCGCCCGCCCAAGGGACAGCCGGGGGCAGGCAGAGCCCTGCCTCTCCCAGCCTCTCCCAGTATGCGGACATACTCCAAGTGTACAAACTTCCAGTGAGAAGATCAACAAATTCGGGGGACCTAATGTATGGCCTGGTGATTACAGCTAATAATTCTCTGTTACCTACTTGAATGTTGCCAAGAGAATAAAAGGCAACACAGGGGAGAAGCGGGAGTTGCGTGATGCGCTGGCGGGGCTAGCTTATGCTGTGGGGGTGATCACTCTGCCAGACAGAAACGTATCAAATCAACACACTGCACACCTTCGACTCACACAACGTTCCATGTCAATTATGTCGCTGTAAAGCTGAGGGGGGAAGAAAGAAAGAAAAGACAGCGCCCGGGGCCCGGCCGCATACCAACTGAATCACACAATCCCTGGGGTGACGCCCCGACGTCAGTATTTCTTTCCATCTCCCTGGAAGATGGTGAGGCAGAGCGACTGGAAAAACACGAAGCAGGGAAGGGAAATCAAGACGGGCAGCAGGGCCTGGAGGCAGCTTTCCCTCAAGCCCCAGAGACTCCGAAGCAGTTACATGTTCTCAGACGAGCCTAGTCCTTAATTCTTACATTGGAGGGAGAGGGGG
>NC_048221.1:121782008-121805018 GCF_002007445.2 Ailuropoda melanoleuca
GGTGTTTTCAGTTGTTTTAACCACCCCCACCCAGGAGGGTAGGTACAGAGCAAAGGGGGTGGGAAGCTTCCATTGGAAAACAGGACGATGCCTTTGAGCTTAATCTCTGCTTTCAAAATCCCTGCCAGACTCTGCATCCTCAGGTTCCTACAGATTCTAGGATCTTGACAAGCAGAAAATGTCAGTCTCCCCACCCACCCCAAAAAGTCTGCCCAGACTCCAAGCAAACACAATTAATGAAACTGTGTAAAACTTCACAAATGTTTAAAAATCAGCCTCTTGGGCGTCTTGGTGACCCCCTGTCTAGCGGGCCTTTAACCCGGTTCGGTCAGAGAGAGCCTAAGGAGAGTCGTTGCTGGGAAGCCCCTGCTGGGGTCACAGTGAGTGAGAAGCCACTCCTGCTGGAGCTAGAATTACTCCAAGTCACACTTAAGCCACCTGTTACAAGCCCAAGTCCCAGGATGATTGCGCCATACCCAACCTCAGCCCAGGGCATCCGGAGGGTGGGGGCCGCCTGGCTGCACCTGGTGACACAGGCAAGATGAAAACGTGGCTTTCTCAGCCAGGGGTACTCTGAACTTGGAAATATGTGAGTTGATTTGGGGCTCCCCAGCCTGCTCGGAGTCATCCTCGTCAGGACAGGCTCAGAACAGTGATGCAGAACTGATATTATACCTTGGGGTGGGGGACAGGAGGGGGTCCACTGGTGGGGTCTGCCAGAAAACCTGCTGGCAGGGAGCTGGGGTCTCAANTCCACTGGTGGGGTCTGCCAGAAAACCTGCTGGCAGGGAGCTGGGGTCTCAAGGCCTCAGCCGTGTGGGTCTGCCCCAGAGTGTCGCTATGGGTCTGGCTGGGTTCCTTGGCAGGGAGCGGCCATGGTCCCTTCAGCCTTCACCTTACCCTTGTGTTTGAGGTCATGACCCAAGCTCTAATTCTGCCTGGTCACACCATTGTCAACCTGCCACTGGCCCCAGGTAAGGCAAAGCCACTCCCTACCGTGTCTAGAGCCCCAGCCCCAGATGTCCTCTCTCCCAGTGGGACCCCATTTCTCCAGCGGCTGCCTCCGTGGGCAACAGCTTCTCTCAGCTTGCTCGTGTTTGGCACACCCTGCATCCAGCACACCCCTCCAGCTTCGTGACCCAGCCCGGGGCGGGGGGCACCTGTGCATTTTCAGAGCTCCAATGTGACCTCCGCACATCCCGTGGCTTCATGCCCCACCAAGTGCTTTCATGGAAGGTATTTCGAGTGTGAAGCATCATCTGGTCCTCTGCAGAAGTAGCCAGAAGACCAGCTTCCAGAGAAGGCTTTCAGTAACGCAAATGTCAAACTCTCCCTCACATCAGCCTTACAACAACTGAACTGGATTTGAAGGGCAACTCTAGGTCTCTGGGTTGCGGAGGGCTGGCCCAGCCTCTCACAGATGGGGGCCATGCCCAGACATGGTCTGCGACGTTGGGTCTGTGCCTCGCTCTTCCTCCCTGACTCTTCGTCCCCGTGCCATCTACGGCTGGTTTTGCTGCTGCCTTGTTTCCTTTCGGACAATTCGAGTTTTTTAAAAAAATTCTCTGAGGTTAAAAAAGTGCAAGATAATAAAACCTTAGAAAAATAAGTACTTCTTTTATTTCTACTTCAAAATATACTATGTACATCTGGAGCTCTAAGAGAAAGTAGACCGGGAGAGGATTCCATCATAAAAATAAAATAAGGTTAAAAGATAACGACTGCCCATTTCAGATCGGTCTCTAACCCAGTTGAAAGGGGCATGAGCTGCCAGTTGTCTTGCTGTCCGAGGCCATCCCTCTGTCGGTGACGTTGGCTGGGGCTGCCTCACGGGGATGCTGCGTCTAAGAGTTCCTGGAGCGTTCTGAGGACCTGCTGTGGCTGGCCAGCGGCCAGGTCCTGCAGCCGGGAGCCCATCTGCTCCTGAAGGCTCCTGGACAGCTGGCGCACCACCGTGCGGACGTTCCCGCTGAGCCCCGGCAGGACACTGTTCCCGGTCATGCTGCTCAGGAAACCCCAGAGGACTGGCGGGACATGGCGTTCCACAGCCTGGGGCTTCTGGGGGTACACGGAGGCCACCAGTACTGTTGGACAGAAAACGGGGACACTTATTTGAGGCAGGCACTCCCTCCCTCTCCTGCTGCCCTCTCTTGGGACACCGGCTCTATCCCCACAAAGGGCAGACAGCCCAGAAGGGCCAACTAGTCCATAAGACACACCAGCCAGGGCTCAGGACATGTTTACAGGCCCATGAAAATGGTTTGATTTCTTTTAAAATCCAAACAAAAAAATATGAAGATATTCAACCTCGTGTATATTCATGTTTATACCAATCAGGTATAAAATATAATTTTTAACTTTTTTCTTTTTTATGGAGGAATGAGTATGCAAAGGCAAAATTGCTCAGAGCCCAGGATGGTCGCAATTGGTCCCTGCAGCCCCGGGGAGAGGAAAGAGGCCGACACCCCTCGACTACAATCTGGTATAATTTTAATCCACATTCCCACCTATATGAGTTCATACAGAGAAAACCCACACCGGGGAGAAAAGTCAACACTCTCTCAAATGAAGCATTCTGAAAAATAAAGCAGCCAGCAGGAGAGAAGACCAGTGTGGCCTCCCCAGTGTCTGGACGCCAAACCCCACGACAAGACCAGCAGTAATCCAGGAGGCATGAATGTACTTAACCATCGAGCTCTGCACAGACCCTCGATTCAGTGATGAACCCCCCACATCTGGTTCTCCCAGACCCTCTACCCTTCTTTAATCCCCAGAAAACCCACAAGCAGGCTACCCCTGCCAGCAAGCCTTCCATCACAGAGTAAATGCCAGGGTCAAAGCCACCTAAAGAGCCAGCCCAAGTCACTTCACAGGGGCCCCTCCAGCCTTCAGCCGAGGCCGCCTTCCCTGCGGGCGTCCCTGCTAACAATGCTTGCTCTGCACACTCAGGGCAGTGGGCCTGTCCTCCTGCCAAAGGAGAAGTGCTGGTGAGAGCAAACGACCTTTACACATTGATGGAGCAAAAAAACCTGGAAGGTTCCCTGGGCCAAGACACACCCGGAAAACTAACACTGCTGGGGTCCAGAGTCTGAGGCTCAGAGCTTTGCCGCGTGACTCCATTGTCCTCACAGCACCTTGAGAGGCAGGACACCAGTCCATCTCGCAGAGGAGGAAGCCAACATTCAGGGGTCAAGGAGCTCGCCCCAGACCACACCGCTAACGAGGGCAGAGGGCAGAGGCCAAGCCTGCCTTGACTCCACAGGTCAAGCTCTGCACCCCTTGCTGCCCCCAACCCTCTAGGGGTTCTGCGGGTCAGAGGTTGGTGAGGAGTTTTATTTTTAGTGAAACCTCCAGCTTGTCCTTCCTTCACCAGCATAACATCATCTAACCCCCTAGGATGTTTCCCACAGGGCCCCTCGGACTCTAGGGCCAGGCGGGGACAACAGAGGGCCGGAGAAGATGCGCTGCCCCCCGACCCACCCCGCAAAGCTTGCCCCTGGAGAAGTGTCATTTCCCGTGGAGTGTGTACACTGGCCTTCAGGCCACACCCTCGGGCTTCCTGCACCCCACACTGTGGGGTCTCCCTGGGGGCTCCCCAGTGTTACTGAACCCTCAGAAGTAAAGGTGGTCCTGTTTCCCGGGAAGGCAGGACTGCACCCAGCGAGCCAACCCAGCCGTGTTGGCCAGTGAGCCACTTCATAAAGTGGGGCAGAGGTGGGAGCTAGAAACGCTGAAGCTGGAGACAGGCCAAGAGGAGGGCACAGGTACCAGGAAAGTCACCAGGGCAGCCCCAAGGTGCGGGGGTTGGGGGTGGGAGGCTAGGAGGCACAGGGGAGAGGTCGGAGCGGGGGTGGCCAGAGGGAACAAAAGAAAACCACTGATTGGTTCTATAGGTGACCTGATTGGTCACCTATACTGAGCCACTGTAACTCAAGGCTTCCTAAGCCTCCGTGGGATCCCACCTGCAGACCAAGGTGAGAACTATCCCAGGAACCAGGCCCAGGCAGGGCTCCCCCATGCCCACCAAAGGGTGAGGGATTCANGCTAGGAGGCACAGGGGAGAGGTCGGAGCGGGGGTGGCCAGAGGGAACAAAAGAAAACCAAGGATGGTGGCCAGAGGGAACAAAAGAAAACCACTGATTGGTTCTATAGGTGACCTGATTGGTCACCTATACTGAGCCACTGTAACTCAAGGCTTCCTAAGCCTCCGTGGGATCCCACCTGCAGACCAAGGTGAGAACTATCCCAGGAACCAGGCCCAGGCAGGGCTCCCCCATGCCCACCAAAGGGTGAGGGGTTCACCTGCCCCACCTCCCCGGCATGCTGCACTCCCACCTGCAATCTCTCCCTCCCAGCAGCCGGGCGATCAGCAACAGGCCTGGGAAGCTCCCTCCCGCAGCCAGGCCCCCTTTCCCCAGATCCGGGTCAGGTCCAGGAGGTAGCGGTCACCTGGCTGACAGGGGTGGGCCCCTCAAGCCAGCAGAGGCGGCGGTGGCCCTTCTGGGAGTCATCATGAGGAAGAAAACCCCATTAAATTGGAGCTTACGAGGCAGCTGAAGTAATTAGCAAGATTAACTCCTGTTAAGCTGTGCTATTATTAGTCCGCACCTTGTGTCAATGGAAATGTTCTTCTCTGCTCCTGGCTGACACCGACTTACCAGGAGAGCTATGTAGAAATGCTTGCCTTGGAGGTCTCTTGGAAACAGGTAGAAAATATTTAAAGTTAAATGGATAATCTAAAGTGAGGTACCCACCCACCTCTGGGGCCCATATATCACCTGTACATGGACAGGTAAGGGTTTCACCCAGAGAAGGTGGATTTTGAGCCACAGAATAGGTTCCTTGTCTGGTGCCCAGGTGGTCTCCGTTACATGGCCCCTGGGCACCAAGAGTGTGACACTGTGGCTGCATTGCGGTCCCCAACCCTACTTTGCTTGCCCCACCTACTTGGAGAAGGCGTGGCACCTGGATGGGAGGTAAGGGTCCACTTCAGGGACACTAGAAGGAGTGAACCCGGGCCCAGAGGCAAGGCCAAGGGTGGTGGAGGCTCAGAATGACACCCTCAGTCAGGCAACCTGTGCTGAGCACCCCCAATGTGGACAGAGGACGGCACAGGGTGAGACCTGCTCTTCGAGGCTCNGGGTAAGACCTGCTCTTCGAGGCTTGGGAAAGTCAGGCGGGAGGGCTACACGGAGGCTAGCGCCAGAACCAGGCAGGCCCGGCCCAGCTGGAGGAAGAAGGGCAGAGAACGGATCGGCAGGCACAGAGGATGAGAGATCAGTCTGAAAGGGTGGCTGGCATGCTGGTGCCCGGGAGACTAAGGCAGGGGACACTCAGGGAGACGCAGCATAGCACAGAGGCTCTGCGGCCAGGCTCCCAAGGACAAATCCTGGGTTTCTCATCAAAGGACCTTGGGCACTTAACATTTCTGAGTCAGGAGGGCCAGGCAGCGACAGGCCTTGTGGGCCGCTCCAGGGAGCCGGGGCACCAGCCTGAAGACAACCCACGCAAGGATTTACACATGGGGTAGCCCCACCCGTCTGCATGTTAGGGGGAGGGATGCCCAGAGGTCTAGAGAACAGAATCCTTCTGCCTCCTTCCTGGATGGGACCTTCCTAAGAAGGGAGAGGAGGCTTCTGGCAAGGAGGAGAGATGAAAAAAACAAGAAACCTGCCCAAGACCGGAGTTGGCATGGGGCAAATGGGTCTGTCGACCACAAAGCCCCTGTCCTTGCCATGCTGCCAGCTCGAGGGCCACACGAGGTCTCGGCCCTGGAATGAAATCACCCGAGACTGCAAACTCAGAGCAGACATCAGCTGAGAGCAAGCTTTCCTCAGCCAAAGCTTGAACAAAGCCGAGCAGACTCAGGCCAGAGCCCCAGCTCCACGTAATGCGGGTCCGCATGCCCAGCAAAGGGGTCAAGTAGGGTTGGCATCCAGGCTGTGCCCTGCTTGGCAGGCTGTGCATGCGCACGAAGGGACAGCGCTCATCTCACACGGGGCTGCTGCTGACCAAGCCCCCACCTGCGAGCCCGGGTCTACCCAGAAGAGCTGGGGTTTTTCTGATTCGCACAAAGATGCCCTATGGGCTAGTGGAAGTCCTGTTTGCAAAGAAGAAATGCATCATGGTTTCTTAAAGACTATTTTGTGTATGTACCCACCTGCCTCATTTTGGTCAAAGCCAAAGATGATCTTTTGGTAATATGGCAATTATTTTTTAAAAGCAGATTAGCACATGTCTAAAAGGTCTGTGAGGATTGTTGGATTATTTGGGGGGCTAAGATCACGAGTGGTTCAGCTGCATGCCAGGAGGCTGACTGGAAGGCTAGGGCGAGGGGGCTTTGGGGATGCTCACCAGACAGACGTTCTACAACATCGAGCACCGCGCGGCCACTCAGGAAACGCACCCGCCCAGCAAATGCTTGTAGGAGGCAGAGGTTGTCTGCAAGAGAAGGAGGGTGTCAGTGGCCATGATGCTGTGGCCCGAGCAGTGGCACCCACTGTTCAGTGCCAGGTACCTGCGACATCCACACAGGGGAGGAGGCCCGCTGGGGAGCTGAATTAAATTCTCTGCGTCACCATGGGGTGTTTGGGGAAGAGTGGGTGGCCCGGTGTAGTTACACTGGCTCCTGACTACGTCTCACTTACTCCCACAGATCTGGTTCCTATTGTCTGTCATTCCTCAAAATTGCTGAGTTTGGGGCAAAAGAGGGTTTGCCCACAGTCCTGGGCAAACCAAGATGGCTGGTCACCCTACCAGCGGCAGAAGCTTCCAGCTGGCTCTCTTTGGGTCAGAGGAGGGAATTCGCAGGGGGCGTGTATGAGCTCTCAATAGTTTATACATAAGCTCCCCGTGTGAGGCTTGGGCCCAGAAGGCATACTCGTAAAGACAGGAGAGTTTATCCTCCACGTGCCCTCACCCATTCTTCAGGAGGGTTAGGGGAAAGAGGGATTTTTACCTTTTTTTTTTTTTAATTGTCCCAGCACCCCGACACCCACTGGGCACTCCAGCCACACCCGGGCCCAGGAGCCAGCTCTCCCTGCTGCCCAGCCACGCTCATGGTGGGGCCTGAGGACAGGGGCCTCCCCCATTTGGATGTTGAAGGAGTGTTAATTAGAATGAACCACAGATGGTGAAATCACAGGCAACTAGGGTGGGGAATGTTTGGGGGAGAAAGAAGCCGTCTGGTATATTCTGCAGTTGTATTTCTAAAGCCAACTCTGGCAGGATCCCATAGATGCTGAATTTAGAAATGGCTGATTCTTCCCCATTCTGGCTGACATCTCCTGGTTTCTCAGACTATTACACTTGAGGTCCTGCATTCCTCACAGAGACACACAAGGTGAGGAAAGTCTCCCTCTACCCGAGAAAGGCGTGCTCACATAGACGATACACACCCAGCTCCCAACGCTGCCCCAGCTGTCCCCCCATTATTCCATGGGATGGAGTGCAAATAGCAAAACACACTTTCCGGGGATGTGGCCGAGGGGCCTGCTTGCACTTGTCATGGAAGTCTGTATGGCTGTTCCCACAGGTGCCCCCAGAAAGTGTGTCCTGGGGTCTCAGGGGCTGATCGGCTCAAGGCCAGATTTCTCTTAGCAGGGGACAGAGACTAGAGACCCACCTGCGGGAGTCTACCTTCTCCGCACCCCTCAAATACCTCCGCATCCCACTGGATATGCAATCAAAGCTTCGCTTTTCCCACCAGACGGCAATTCTAGCTAAGAGCTCATCCCTTGCTCTCCTCCTGAGAGCTGTAAGGGATACAGAGGAGGAAACGGACACGTATACATCACACACAACGCTGTTGCTTGCAAAAGCGCCATCCGTAAGTTAGGCGACAGTCTTTCAAATAATTTGTTCTGGGAGATGAAAGAGAGGCCAGCCTCTAGAATATTGTAGTTAGCAAGAAGTGGTCTCAGGGTGTCTTAGTAAATCTGTAATTGTGTAAGATTAGGTGTTTTTTTTTTTAAAGATTTTATTTATTTATTTGACAGAGATAGAGACAGCCAGCAAAAGAGGGAACACAAGCAGGGGGAGTGGGAGAGGAAGAAGCAGGCTCACAGCAGAAGAGCCCGACGTGGGGCTCGATCTCAGAACGCTGGGATCACGCCCTGAGCTGAAGGCAGACGCCCAACTGCTGTGCCACCCAGGCGCCCCAAGATTAGGTTTTTATATCAATGTCACCTGCATTATTGTTTCCAGATGCTTCTATTTGCCCCACCCCCATCATTAGCCATGAGCTCACCTCCAAGGACAAGGACTTCTGCCTCCTTGCTCTCCCCAGTAACACTCAGTCCAGGACATTTTCTGGACACAGCCGGGCCTCCCCCTCCTGGTGGCTGACATGGCCTCCCAGAGCCAGAGAGAGGTGAAGAACTTGGGGGATTCTTGCAAATGCACCTCCAGCAGACATCTGTGCTGGATCGTGCTCCCACGTGCCTGGCACACAACAGGTGCTCCATCAATGCTCCAGGACAACAGGGAGTGTTAAAGCAGAGACATCGAGCATGCCCGAGCTGGTTTATAAACTCCAGAGCTCCACACCCCAAGTACCTGGCCTCTGTCCCTCTGTCTGCGTTTGTAGCGACGGTTCACCTTCCAGGTCACACCCAGGTTTAATGAGCGGCGGGAGAGTATACGGTGAGGGGTGTGGGCTCTGAGTCTCCTGGACTAAACCCTTGGCTCTTCCACGTTTCTCTGTGTTGACACTGGACAAAACCTCCTGTACCTGGTCAGGACTCTGTGAGTCACGGTATGTCACGCAGCCCCAAAGCTAGGTCCATTCATGGCAGGAAAACTGGGAACGATCCATTTAAACAGAAAAATGCAAGCTACAGCCTAGGCAGGGGACAGAGCTGTTAAAAGTGACTCAAGTGTGTAATCATATGTAAATGCTTGTGCTCTGCTTCTGTTTAAAAGCACGATGCAAATTTGAATGTGTAATATCATCATGACTCAACACGAATAGGCACAGAAAAAAACCTGAAATGGAAAGTGCCAAATGTTAATAATGGTCTCTTCCAGAAGTTGAGACTAAAAATGAGGGGCTTTCAAATTTTTCCTTTCCGATGCTTTGTATTTTCCATTTTCTCAATAATGAACAACCTGACTTTTACGTGCTGGAAAGTAAACTTTACATTTTTAAGCTAAGTAGGAAGGCTCCATGGTAGCATGAAAAACACGTTAAACGAAAGAAGCAAAGTCTAAATTGTATTTACACTGCAATCTTTAACCAGGGAATTGTGTACACATGTAGACAAGAAAGAGAAGAGAGATTTTTAAGCAGCTGGCACACTAGAGGGGCACCACGGATGAATTTCTAAATTCCCTGGGTGATACCATGTGGATCATATGGTTTGTATAAGGTAATGAATTTGGAGTCAGCAGAGCAAAACAGCAAAAGGAGATCTGAACCTGCCCATTTCCAAGCTTATCTGCTCTCTCCAGCACTGGCTGGGGGCTGCGCTAAATTAAGAGAACGTCTTTTGAGGCTCAGTCGGGCCGGGGGGGGGGGTGGCTGTCGGCAGCCTGAATTTTTTTATTTTAAGATTTTGTTTATTTATTTGAAAGAGAGAAATGAGAGAAAGCATGAGATGGGGGAGGGTCAGAGGGAGAAGCAGACTCCCTGCTGAGCAGGGAGACTGATGGGGACTCGATCGGGGGGGAGTAGATCCCAGGACTCCGGGATCATGACCTGAGCCGAAAGCAGTCGCTTTCGAGCCATTCGGGTGCCCCTGATGTTTTCATCAGTGAAGTTTCTTCTGTTGCTAACCTGGTAACAGGGCCCAAAGACAGAACCAGCCCATCTGCCCAGGAGCTGCCTTGATCCCCAGAATAACTCCCCTGAAATCAGAAGATCTTGGTGCTAAGTAGAAAGGATGACCCTCCAGGCTCCTTTCTGGAGAGGCCCCCAGGCAGGCAGTAATAAAGGGCAGAGGTCAGGGAGCAAGGTGCCCACATGTCTCCTTCCTCACCACCTCCCAAAAAGGGGACGTGGGCAGAAATTCCCCACCTGCTTTGTCGACCACCACACCACCTGCCCCATGCACCCTCGGGAAGACCAAGGAACTCTAGAAGAGAAGGGGTAGCTCATGAGTCAACTTATCACCAAATTCCAGAATCAAGAGGGACCCTAAGAGGCTGCCTAAGAAAGCCAACCTCCCAATTCAGCTGTGCCATCTGGACTTTGTGCCAGAAGACGGACTACCCCAGCTGCGTTCTCCATCCCCATGGCCCCATTGAGCAGGGAACAAACCATAACATGCTGAGCCATTCCTCTGTGACTCTCCACATTTAAGTATTTCACAGCATTTCATGGTTCCTCTCCAGGCTGGAGCCCAGAATCCCTTGTGGGGGATGACGCTAGGCTTGGGAGAAAGCCCTCTCCGTTCAAAGAGCCCCAAGCCACTTCCAGGAGGGGCCTCAGGAAGCTGAGAGTGGACTGGAGCCACCAGGCTCCACCTGGGTGAAATGGGAAGGAAGATTTACACCCTTTCTCTTCTGCCACACCTGCCCCAATCTCTGCTTCTACCACCCGATCCCCTGGGACCGTGGGAAGTTTAATGACTTGTATCCACTTTTCCTTCTGCTGGGGGCATCGTCAGCCATTTCGAAGAAGACCCTGTCCCAGGAGGAAAGGACAACTCTAGGCATCTTCCTAGAAGCTGCAACCTGACTCAAGTTGTGGTCAGATCACAAAAGCAGGCCAGCCGCAAGCCCCCTTTCCAGGGTGGCCAGCCCAGGTGGGTACAGCAGGGCCCCAGGTAGAGAAGGCCTGAGTCCTGTGACCATGCGAGACCCCAGGTTCTGCAGCCCAAAGCTCCAGAGCTCCAGCGTGCTCTAGAGGATAGCCCAGTGGCAGAAAGTGGAAACTTTGACATCCAGAGAGGGAGGAGTTAAAGGCGCCTCTCCCCGGACCAGGGTGCTTAGGCTCTTCAAATAGCTAAAGCCTATTTTGCTTGGTGCAGGTTTTCCCAATAAATCCAGGGCCCGCAGTGATTTACCAAGAGCCTTGGTTATTGGCAACAGCAATCTCACTTACCCAGAGCAGCACTGAGAACTAGCCGTAATTTAAAGTTGGATTTATATTGTTTGTTCTACAGCAACAAACTCAGCAAATCATAAATTCCCTTTGAGATGAAGAGAGGAAATTGACAGTATTTATGAACTCGAAAGGCAGAGAAGGGCCTGACCAGGCCTTTGATTTGTAACTGAAACTGCTTCTGGAAGCTTCAGCCAAGGACACAGCTGCCGGCCAGTCCCAGAGAGCTGGGCTCCCACAGGGTGTGGGCACTGGGAGGGGAGGGGTGCCTGGCAGTGTTTGCAGCCTCATCACGGGGATGCTCTGTGGGTCCTAAAGGGAGGACGTGGCTCTGTGCTCATTGGGACACAGAGCAACAAGGCCAACACGGGCAGTTCTCAGATCATGAGCTTCCTTACATCGTGGCGAGAGTGGTTAGTGAGAACTCAGGGCTCCTCTGGTCTGGACATGACTGTACTCATGTGCTACGTCCCGCACACGCCTGCACTTCGGTCTGTATCCTGGACATACCACATAGCACCTTCTAAGGCATCTAAGAAAGGAATGAAGAGCAGGAGTGGCTGCGCCCAAAATCCCACCTATGATGTTGGAGAACCAAGGTGGTGTGAGAGCAAAGAACGCGGGACAGAGGAGCTCTCACCGTTCCTGATGTCTCTCCCGTAGCTCACTCCTTTTTCCCTTTTCATCCCATCCCAACCCTCACTCCCTACTCCTCACTCAGATTCCTCCCACCCTGAGCCCTGGCCCCAAACAGTCTTCCTCAAAGGCAACTCTCATCTGTTCCATGCTCAAAAGCCAACTCCTATACAGACAATCAAGGTGGCCTGTCCTGGTCCACCCGCCCGTCCACTTTTTCCTCTCTAGCAGGCTTGCTCTGCTGTCGCACCGCCATCCTGTCTGGTCCTCATACAAGCCACCCCCACTGCTATCATCTGTACAACTAGAAACATTGCTAGCGACGCTTCCAGCTTCTTCCTGGCAACCCAGACCTAGTTTTCCCTCAAGGTCCTGTTGGCTCAATCACTGCGGTACTGTGTGGCCCTGGGTGAGTCATTTCTGTCATATGTACTATGAGGAGGCAAGACTAGATCACCTACATATCTTCTCCACACCTCCCATCTAGGACACTCGGGTGGATGTGACATGGGAAGGCCTGCCAAACAGGTCCTGGGCTGCCCACCCCTGTCCTACACAGCCTCCGGGAAAACATTTGGCCTGACAGCCCCCCAGGGCCAATCAGCGCTCTGCTGATTCCCAGCAGGAAGGGTGAGCCCACCCTAGAGCAGACTCAGGGAGCAAACATGCTCCCTACCAGAGCCAAACAGGGCTGAGGCAGGAGACTCACCCAGATTCTCAATCATGGCGTCCAGCANGACTCCGGGATCATGACCTGAGCCGAAAGCAGTCGCTTTCGAGCCATTCGGGTGCCCCTGATGTTTTCATCAGTGAAGTTTCTTCTGTTGCTAACCTGGTAACAGGGCCCAAAGACAGAACCAGCCCATCTGCCCAGGAGCTGCCTTGATCCCCAGAATAACTCCCCTGAAATCAGAAGATCTTGGTGCTAAGTAGAAAGGATGACCCTCCAGGCTCCTTTCTGGAGAGGCCCCCAGGCAGGCAGTAATAAAGGGCAGAGGTCAGGGAGCAAGGTGCCCACATGTCTCCTTCCTCACCACCTCCCAAAAAGGGGACGTGGGCAGAAATTCCCCACCTGCTTTGTCGACCACCACACCACCTGCCCCATGCACCCTCGGGAAGACCAAGGAACTCTAGAAGAGAAGGGGTAGCTCATGAGTCAACTTATCACCAAATTCCAGAATCAAGAGGGACCCTAAGAGGCTGCCTAAGAAAGCCAACCTCCCAATTCAGCTGTGCCATCTGGACTTTGTGCCAGAAGACGGACTACCCCAGCTGCGTTCTCCATCCCCATGGCCCCATTGAGCAGGGAACAAACCATAACATGCTGAGCCATTCCTCTGTGACTCTCCACATTTAAGTATTTCACAGCATTTCATGGTTCCTCTCCAGGCTGGAGCCCAGAATCCCTTGTGGGGGATGACGCTAGGCTTGGGAGAAAGCCCTCTCCGTTCAAAGAGCCCCAAGCCACTTCCAGGAGGGGCCTCAGGAAGCTGAGAGTGGACTGGAGCCACCAGGCTCCACCTGGGTGAAATGGGAAGGAAGATTTACACCCTTTCTCTTCTGCCACACCTGCCCCAATCTCTGCTTCTACCACCCGATCCCCTGGGACCGTGGGAAGTTTAATGACTTGTATCCACTTTTCCTTCTGCTGGGGGCATCGTCAGCCATTTCGAAGAAGACCCTGTCCCAGGAGGAAAGGACAACTCTAGGCATCTTCCTAGAAGCTGCAACCTGACTCAAGTTGTGGTCAGATCACAAAAGCAGGCCAGCCGCAAGCCCCCTTTCCAGGGTGGCCAGCCCAGGTGGGTACAGCAGGGCCCCAGGTAGAGAAGGCCTGAGTCCTGTGACCATGCGAGACCCCAGGTTCTGCAGCCCAAAGCTCCAGAGCTCCAGCGTGCTCTAGAGGATAGCCCAGTGGCAGAAAGTGGAAACTTTAACATCCGGAGAGGGAGGAGTTAAAGGCGCCTCTCCCCGGACCAGGGTGCTTAGGCTCTTCAAATAGCTAAAGCCTATTTTGCTTGGTGCAGGTTTTCCCAATAAATCCAGGGCCCGCAGTGATTTACCAAGAGCCTTGGTTATTGGCAACAGCAATCTCACTTACCCAGAGCAGCACTGAGAACTAGCCGTAATTTAAAGTTGGATTTATATTGTTTGTTCTACAGCAACAAACTCAGCAAATCATAAATTCCCTTTGAGATGAAGAGAGGAAATTGACAGTATTTATGAACTCGAAAGGCAGAGAAGGGCCTGACCAGGCCTTTGATTTGTAACTGAAACTGCTTCTGGAAGCTTCAGCCAAGGACACAGCTGCTGGCCAGTCCCAGAGAGCTGGGCTCCCGCAGGGTGTGAGCACTGGGAGGGGAGGGGTGCCTGGCAGTGTTTGCAGCCTCATCACGGGGATGCTCTGTGGGTCCTAAAGGGAGGACGTGGCTCTGTGCTCATTGGGACACAGAGCAACAAGGCCAACACGGGCAGTTCTCAGATCATGAGCTTCCTTACATCGTGGCGAGAGTGGTTAGTGAGAACTCAGGGCTCCTCTGGTCTGGACATGACTGTACTCATGTGCTACGTCCCGCACACGCCTGCACTTCGGTCTGTATCCTGGACATACCACATAGCACCTTCTAAGGCATCTAAGAAAGGAATGAAGAGCAGGAGTGGCTGCGCCCAAAATCCCACCTATGATGTTGGAGAACCAAGGTGGTGTGAGAGCAAAGAACGCGGGACAGAGGAGCTCTCACCGTTCCTGATGTCTCTCCCGTAGCTCACTCCTTTTTCCCTTTTCATCCCATCCCAACCCTCACTCCCTACTCCTCACTCAGATTCCTCCCACCCTGAGCCCTGGCCCCAAACAGTCTTCCTCAAAGGCAACTCTCACCCGTTCCATGCTCAAAAGCCAACTCCTATACAGACAATCAAGGTGGCCTGTCCTGGTCCACCCGCCCGTCCACTTTTTCCTCTCTAGCAGGCTTGCTCTGCTGTCGCACCGCCATCCTGTCTGGTCCTCATACAAGCCACCCCCACTGCTATCATCTGTACAACTAGAAACATTGCTAGCGACGCTTCCAGCTTCTTCCTGGCAACCCAGACCTAGTTTTCCCTCAAGGTCCTGTTGGCTCAATCACTGCGGTACTGTGTGGCCCTGGGTGAGTCATTTCTGTCATATGTACTATGAGGAGGCAAGACTAGATCACCTACATATCTTCTCCACACCTCCCATCTAGGACACTCGGGTGGATGTGACATGGGAAGGCCTGCCAAACAGGTCCTGGGCTGCCCACCCCTGTCCTACACAGCCTCCGGGAAAACATTTGGCCTGACAGCCCCCCAGGGCCAATCAGCGCTCTGCTGATTCCCAGCAGGAAGGGTGAGCCCACCCTAGAGCAGACTCAGGGAGCAAACATGCTCCCTACCAGAGCCAAACAGGGCTGAGGCAGGAGACTCACCCAGATTCTCAATCATGGCGTCCAGCACGGTCACCGCGGCGGCGTAAATCCCCGGGTTCTTGGAGTTGAGGTTGTCTGCAACAGCAACGATGATGGAGAGCAGCATGGGGTGCAAGCTTTCTTTGAGGAGGGGGATCATCTTGGCAAGGGACTCCAGTGCCCACTGGTTCACTTTCTTGTTGGAATCCTGAAGCCTTGGGGTGANGCTAAGTAGAAAGGATGACCCTCCAGGCTCCTTTCTGGAGAGGCCCCCAGGCAGGCAGTAATAAAGGGCAGAGGTCAGGGAGCAAGGTGCCCACATGTCTCCTTCCTCACCACCTCCCAAAAAGGGGACGTGGGCAGAAATTCCCCACCTGCTTTGTCGACCACCACACCACCTGCCCCATGCACCCTCGGGAAGACCAAGGAACTCTAGAAGAGAAGGGGTAGCTCATGAGTCAACTTATCACCAAATTCCAGAATCAAGAGGGACCCTAAGAGGCTGCCTAAGAAAGCCAACCTCCCAATTCAGCTGTGCCATCTGGACTTTGTGCCAGAAGACGGACTACCCCAGCTGCGTTCTCCATCCCCATGGCCCCATTGAGCAGGGAACAAACCATAACATGCTGAGCCATTCCTCTGTGACTCTCCACATTTAAGTATTTCACAGCATTTCATGGTTCCTCTCCAGGCTGGAGCCCAGAATCCCTTGTGGGGGATGACGCTAGGCTTGGGAGAAAGCCCTCTCCGTTCAAAGAGCCCCAAGCCACTTCCAGGAGGGGCCTCAGGAAGCTGAGAGTGGACTGGAGCCACCAGGCTCCACCTGGGTGAAATGGGAAGGAAGATTTACACCCTTTCTCTTCTGCCACACCTGCCCCAATCTCTGCTTCTACCACCCGATCCCCTGGGACCGTGGGAAGTTTAATGACTTGTATCCACTTTTCCTTCTGCTGGGGGCATCGTCAGCCATTTCGAAGAAGACCCTGTCCCAGGAGGAAAGGACAACTCTAGGCATCTTCCTAGAAGCTGCAACCTGACTCAAGTTGTGGTCAGATCACAAAAGCAGGCCAGCCGCAAGCCCCCTTTCCAGGGTGGCCAGCCCAGGTGGGTACAGCAGGGCCCCAGGTAGAGAAGGCCTGAGTCCTGTGACCATGCGAGACCCCAGGTTCTGCAGCCCAAAGCTCCAGAGCTCCAGCGTGCTCTAGAGGATAGCCCAGTGGCAGAAAGTGGAAACTTTAACATCCGGAGAGGGAGGAGTTAAAGGCGCCTCTCCCCGGACCAGGGTGCTTAGGCTCTTCAAATAGCTAAAGCCTATTTTGCTTGGTGCAGGTTTTCCCAATAAATCCAGGGCCCGCAGTGATTTACCAAGAGCCTTGGTTATTGGCAACAGCAATCTCACTTACCCAGAGCAGCACTGAGAACTAGCCGTAATTTAAAGTTGGATTTATATTGTTTGTTCTACAGCAACAAACTCAGCAAATCATAAATTCCCTTTGAGATGAAGAGAGGAAATTGACAGTATTTATGAACTCGAAAGGCAGAGAAGGGCCTGACCAGGCCTTTGATTTGTAACTGAAACTGCTTCTGGAAGCTTCAGCCAAGGACACAGCTGCTGGCCAGTCCCAGAGAGCTGGGCTCCCGCAGGGTGTGAGCACTGGGAGGGGAGGGGTGCCTGGCAGTGTTTGCAGCCTCATCACGGGGATGCTCTGTGGGTCCTAAAGGGAGGACGTGGCTCTGTGCTCATTGGGACACAGAGCAACAAGGCCAACACGGGCAGTTCTCAGATCATGAGCTTCCTTACATCGTGGCGAGAGTGGTTAGTGAGAACTCAGGGCTCCTCTGGTCTGGACATGACTGTACTCATGTGCTACGTCCCGCACACGCCTGCACTTCGGTCTGTATCCTGGACATACCACATAGCACCTTCTAAGGCATCTAAGAAAGGAATGAAGAGCAGGAGTGGCTGCGCCCAAAATCCCACCTATGATGTTGGAGAACCAAGGTGGTGTGAGAGCAAAGAACGCGGGACAGAGGAGCTCTCACCGTTCCTGATGTCTCTCCCGTAGCTCACTCCTTTTTCCCTTTTCATCCCATCCCAACCCTCACTCCCTACTCCTCACTCAGATTCCTCCCACCCTGAGCCCTGGCCCCAAACAGTCTTCCTCAAAGGCAACTCTCACCCGTTCCATGCTCAAAAGCCAACTCCTATACAGACAATCAAGGTGGCCTGTCCTGGTCCACCCGCCCGTCCACTTTTTCCTCTCTAGCAGGCTTGCTCTGCTGTCGCACCGCCATCCTGTCTGGTCCTCATACAAGCCACCCCCACTGCTATCATCTGTACAACTAGAAACATTGCTAGCGACGCTTCCAGCTTCTTCCTGGCAACCCAGACCTAGTTTTCCCTCAAGGTCCTGTTGGCTCAATCACTGCGGTACTGTGTGGCCCTGGGTGAGTCATTTCTGTCATATGTACTATGAGGAGGCAAGACTAGATCACCTACATATCTCCTCCACACCTCCCATCTAGGACACTCGGGTGGATGTGACATGGGAAGGCCTGCCAAACAGGTCCTGGGCTGCCCACCCCTGTCCTACACAGCCTCCGGGAAAACATTTGGCCTGACAGCCCCCCAGGGCCAATCAGCGCTCTGCTGATTCCCAGCAGGAAGGGTGAGCCCACCCTAGAGCAGACTCAGGGAGCAAACATGCTCCCTACCAGAGCCAAACAGGGCTGAGGCAGGAGACTCACCCAGATTCTCAATCATGGCGTCCAGCACGGTCACCGCGGCGGCGTAAATCCCCGGGTTCTTGGAGTTGAGGTTGTCTGCAACAGCAACGATGATGGAGAGCAGCATGGGGTGCAAGCTTTCTTTGAGGAGGGGGATCATCTTGGCAAGGGACTCCAGTGCCCACTGGTTCACTTTCTTGTTGGAATCCTGAAGCCTTGGGGTGAAAGCATCAAAGACCTATTGAGGGAACAGAAACCAAGAGCCCATGGGAACCCAGCCTGGGCAGGAAGCCCACGACCCAACCAACCAGCCTCGTCAGGGATTCCTCCTGCCTCCCTGACGGAGTCATCCAACCTATGCCAGAACATTCTCAGTGACAAGGAGCTTACCTCCTCAAAAGGGGAGGAGGGCAGGAGGGAAGAACAACCACAGATGGAGCACTCATGGCGTCAAAGCATCTAGAGCACCTCGTTAGGGTGCCCTGCACTCTCCTGGAACGATTTAATCATGACGCTTGTGGTCCCATCCTCAGTTTACCGTTCAAAACAAAGCGAACACTGAGGCAGAAAGAGATTAAGTGATTTGCCCTGCATCACACAGCTAGTAAGGAGCCTGGAGGGACGCCCAGGTCTGCTGACTTCGAGCCTGTCTTAGCTACTCAGCTACAGAGCTTGACCATCAGCAGCCTCGATCCTGGACGAGGGGGCATCCGCCCTGGCTTCCAGTCTGTGAAGGGCCTGTGCTTGCTCCTAACCCACCCATCCAAGCAGCCTGGCCCAGTCGCCCGGCCAACCACATACTCTGCCCTCCACGCACCATGTGCCCGGCTAGACCAAGAGCGGCCGTGAGCCATGGCATCCTCTCCCTCTCCCTCCTCACCATAAATCTGCTAAAGGGACGAGAGATGCCCTGGACATCTCTGGGTGATCCCAAGGCGCCTGGCAGGAGGCAGTGCCTTTGCCCCCTCGGCTACTTCCAGGCAGTCTCACGGCGTTACCAAGGCAACGGGATAGTGGGTGCTTTTTGGGCTCCCTTTACCCTGAGGCATCTGGCACCATGTCCAACTCTGCCCTGAGTTTTCCAAATTGAAGTTGCACCCACAGGAGAGAGGTGGGGCGGGGGGTAGGGCTGGGGCAGCGCTCACCTGGACCAGGTTGGTGGTGATAAGCTCCGGCTTGGCCTTACAGTGCTCCAGAAGCCTCCCCACGCCTTCCATCCGAGACTGATACTCCTTGGCCTCCAGCAGCCGCGTCAGGTCTCGCAGCTGCTCCGCCACCTCTAGGCCACCGCGCACGGAGGAGCGTAGCCCCACCGGCCGAGGCCCGTGGCAGCTGAGCCTGTGTGGAAGGACCTTCTGACCTGGGCAGCCCCAGACGATGGATGCGCCTCTTGTCCCATGCCCCGCCCACAGACAGGCGAGACTGAGACAAGAGTGTCACCTGCAGCTTAGCCCACCCCCAACTTCTCCACCTGCTGCTTCAGGACACCGGCCCTGGAACTCCAAAAATCCCGTTTCCTCAGGGGACAACAAGGTTGCCTAGAGCCCCATCCTTTTGTCAGGGAACAGGGCTCTCTCTTCCTGCCTTTTTTTCTTTTTGCCGAAAACATGTGAAGAAGGAGGGGTTGGCATGGGAGTGAAAGGTGGGAGTCCACAGAAGGATGACTGCACATTTAAGCTGAGAGTGAGGGAAGATCTGGCCAGGTGCCTTTATCCTGACCCCTGGTCGCCTTGGCCCTGCTCATACTTCTCCAGGGACCAGGGAAGTGTTAAGCCCTGTTCTCTTCTGCTGAGAGCACATGCCTATTGTAGCCTCTGGCCCAGTCCAGCCAGCACGAGAGCAGGACTCCTACCCCCCACGCGCAGCTCAGAACCTGGCTCTTTGAGCTCATGCCCTACATGCAAGCCCCTGTGACAGAGCCCAACATCATCCAGGCTGTCATTCATTCCTACAGTCCACGTGGTTTGCCCACTGAGTGCCAGGAGCTGTCGTGGGCACTGAGGACAGTAAGATGAGAGACACATCTTTGCCTTNCTGGGTGATCCCAAGGCGCCTGGCAGGAGGCAGTGCCTTTGCCCCCTCGGCTACTTCCAGGCAGTCTCACGGTGTTACCAAGGCAATGGGATAGTGGGTGCTTTTGGGGCTCCCTTTACCCTGAGGCATCTGGCACCATGTCCAACTCTGCCCTGAGTTTTCCAAATTGAAGTTGCACCCACAGGAGAGAGGTGGGGCGGGGGGTAGGGCTGGGGCAGCGCTCACCTGGACCAGGTTGGTGGTGATAAGCTCCGGCTTGGCCTTACAGTGCTCCAGAAGCCTCCCCACGCCTTCCATCCGAGACTGATACTCCTTGGCCTCCAGCAGCCGCGTCAGGTCTCGCAGCTGCTCCGCCACCTCTAGGCCACCGCGCACGGAGGAGCGTAGCCCCACCGGCCGAGGCCCGTGGCAGCTGAGCCTGTGTGGAAGGACCTTCTGACCTGGGCAGCCCCAGACGATGGATGCGCCTCTTGTCCCATGCCCCGCCCACAGACAGGCGAGACTGAGACAAGAGTGTCACCTGCAGCTTAGCCCACCCCCAACTTCTCCACCTGCTGCTTCAGGACACCGGCCCTGGAACTCCAAAAATCCCGTTTCCTCAGGGGACAACAAGGTTGCCTAGAGCCCCATCCTTTTGTCAGGGAACAGGGCTCTCTCTTCCTGCCTTTTTTTCTTTTTGCCGAAAACATGTGAAGAAGGAGGGGTTGGCATGGGAGTGAAAGGTGGGAGTCCACAGAAGGATGACTGCACATTTAAGCTGAGAGTGAGGGAAGATCTTGCCAGGTGCCTTTATCCTGACCCCTGGTCGCCTTGGCCCTGCTCATACTTCTCCAGGGACCAGGGAAGTGTTAAGCCCTGTTCTCTTCTGCTGAGAGCACATGCCTATTGTAGCCTCTGGCCCAGTCCAGCCAGCACGAGAGCAGGACTCCTACCCCCCACGCGCAGCTCAGAACCTGGCTCTTTGAGCTCATGCCCTACATGCAAGCCCCTGTGACAGAGCCCAACATCATCCAGGCTGTCATTCATTCCTACAGTCCACGTGGTTTGCCCACTGAGTGCCAGGAGCTGTCGTGGGCACTGAGGACAGTAAGATGAGAGACACATCTTTGCCTTAAGGAGCTCACAGACTAATGCAGGCAGGTAAGCCAAGGGGCTGACAGAAGACGGAAGAACAGAGAGCGCAGAGTGTCAGAGAGAGCCTTGGGGGAAGGTGCTGGTGATGTGAGTCTTGTGGAATCTTGTAGAAGTAATAGGCATGTTCTAGGTGCTGTGGTACAGCATAAACAGAGCATGGGAGGAGACAGAACGTGGCAGGAGGGTGCTGGGCAGGAAGCACGAGCTGCTCTGGTCTGGCCGGGAGACCATGTGTGGCCAGAGCAGGAAGCTAGTCCTGAGCAAGTGGTGGGGGCTTCCCTGGCGCCAGCTAAGGAGTTCAGATGGGGTCCTCCCCAAGCACCAGAGAAGAATTTTGAGTTTCAGGCACATCAGTGACCAGAGGGCTTCTGCTTGGTTTCTAGCTCCTCCCGGCACCCACTCTCCAGCCTCCCCGCCCATTCCCTCACATCTGCCTTCGTCCCAGCTTTGCCTCTAAATTCACCCCAGGCCACCCTTATGGCAACAGGATGTGTGGCTCAAAGAGGGCAGAGAAACGCTGAGCTCAGGCAGATAGCCCGGCCAGCAACACGCCCTGCGGGGACTAGGGGCACTGCACCCACTCAGTAGGACTGCAGAAACCAACCTCTCCTGGCAAGTGCTTCTAATCCCAGGATTTGGTCTCCCTGAGATCTGGGTGGGGGAACACCTCTTACAAATTCACCCAGATCCAACTAGGTCTCCACCATAGCCCAGATCCACACAGCCTCCCGGAGCCACCCCTGGCCCAGGGCCACCAGGCCACCTCCATTGGCAGCCTCGAACGTGGAGCCCCAGAGAGACAAGAGCAGCCATACCCATCCTCGCCGGGCAGCCCGTTCTCACACAGCACCAGACTCCTCGACACCTTGCAGCCCTTGGCAGATAGAAGTCCGTCACTATCTTCTATTCCCTTGAAAGAGGCACACAGACATGAGCCAAAGGGGTGGCCCTCTGGGGAACTGCTGGCCACTCGGGGCTAGACCATAGTGAGAGGAATAACCCCTCCCACCCGGCAGAGCTTCTGAGGCACACCTGAGCATTCTAGACCACTGGTAGTCAAGGCAGGGGTCAAGATCCCCATTTAACAGGAGACAGTGTGGACGCCCAGGCTGGCTCAACGTACACCGGCAGAGAGGGGCAGAGCCAGGTCCGAGCACAGGGGAAGGAAATCACATCTATCCCACCTGGCAGGAGTTGTGGGTGAAATGGAATCCCCTGACCGGCTCAGCTCTGACCTCCCCTGCGCCCCTCTACCCTACCCCACCTGCTCAGGCCCCCAGCTCACCCGCTGCTTAATAGCTGCCATGACCTTCCGTAGGTCATGCGACGGGAGGCTCTGCTGCAGAAATGTGTCAAACTTCGTGTTCGACATCAAGATATTCACCATCTTGCGGCCATAAAACCTGCCGCAGGAGAGAGACAGGGGTGAAGAAACAGCCATAGAAATGAATGCACCATGAATCTGCTTTACGAATGCACAGAAGTTTTCTAATTGTAATAAAAGAGTTTTCAATACTTTTTCTAATTAAGATAGTAATCGCTAATTAAGACAGTTAAAAATGATTCATAAAGGAATAAACATCATCTGTAGCCCCGTAACCAAGAGAAAACCACTATTACATTTTCACATATTTTCTTGTAGTCTTTTTGACGCATATACATTTTTGTCGATACCAGAATGTATATGCAACTTGCCTCTGGCTTTTTTCACTTCAATTAATTATTAATCATCTTCCCATGTCATCCTTTTTAGTGGATTCATAATATTCCATTGGATGACTATACCAAAACGTACTTAACTTCTTCGAGTACGGGGCATCTAGAAGTCTGAGGAAGCGTGCGGGGGGTAGTATGGGAGGAAGTGGTTAGCTCTACCTAGTGAACCATGGTGGATGGGGAGGAAATCAAGCAGGGCTTCACAGAAGAGGTGACCCTTAGATTGGGACTCAAAAGAGGAGTAGGAGTTCACAAGTGGGATGGGATCAGGGAGTAAGGGGGCGGGGGGGGGGG
>NC_048221.1:121805979-121818597 GCF_002007445.2 Ailuropoda melanoleuca
ATAGAGACAGCCAGCAAAAGAGGGAACACAAGCAGGGGGAGTGGGAGAGGAAGAAGCAGGCTCACAGCAGAAGAGCCCGACGTGGGGCTCGATCCCAGAACGCTGGGATCACGCCCTGAGCTGAAGGCAGACGCCCAACTGCTGTGCCACCCAGGCGCCCCAAGATTAGGTTTTTATATCAATGTCACCTGCATTATTGTTTCCAGATGCTTCTATTTGCCCCACCCCCATCATTAGCCATGAGCTCACCTCCAAGGACAAGGACTTCTGCCTCCTTGCTCTCCCCAGTAACACTCAGTCCAGGACATTTTCTGGACACAGCCGGGCCTCCCCCTCCTGGTGGCTGACATGGCCTCCCAGAGCCAGAGAGAGGTGAAGAACTTGGGGGATTCTTGCAAATGCACCTCCAGCAGACATCTGTGCTGGATCGTGCTCCCACGTGCCTGGCACACAACAGGTGCTCCATCAATGCTCCAGGACAACAGGGAGTGTTAAAGCAGAGACATCGAGCATGCCCGAGCTGGTTTATAAACTCCAGAGCTCCACACCCCAAGTACCTGGCCTCTGTCCCTCTGTCTGCGTTTGTAGCGACGGTTCACCTTCCAGGTCACACCCAGGTTTAATGAGCGGCGGGAGAGTATACGGTGAGGGGTGTGGGCTCTGAGTCTCCTGGACTAAACCCTTGGCTCTTCCACGTTTCTCTGTGTTGACACTGGACAAAACCTCCTGTACCTGGTCAGGACTCTGTGAGTCTCGGTATGTCACGCAGCCCCAAAGCTAGGTCCATTCATGGCAGGAAAACTGGGAACGATCCATTTAAACAGAAAAATGCAAGCTACAGCCTAGGCAGGGGACAGAGCTGTTAAAAGTGACTCAAGTGTGTAATCATATGTAAATGCTTGTGCTCTGCTTCTGTTTAAAAGCACGATGCAAATTTGAATGTGTAATATCATCATGACTCAACACGAATAGGCACAGAAAAAAACCTGAAATGGAAAGTGCCAAATGTTAATAATGGTCTCTTCCAGAAGTTGAGACTAAAAATGAGGGGCTTTCAAATTTTTCCTTTCCAATGCTTTGTATTTTCCATTTTCTCAATAATGAACAACCTGACTTTTACGTGCTGGAAAGTAAACTTTACATTTTTAAGCTAAGTAGGAAGGCTCCATGGTAGCATGAAAAACACGTTAAACGAAAGAAGCAAAGTCTAAATTGTATTTACACTGCAATCTTTAACCAGGGAATTGTGTACACATGTAGACAAGAAAGAGAAGAGAGATTTTTAAGCAGCTGGCACACTAGAGGGGCACCACGGATGAATTTCTAAATTCCCTGGGTGATACCATGTGGATCATATGGTGTGTATAAGGTAATGAATTTGGAGTCAGCAGAGCAAAACAGCAAAAGGAGATCTGAACCTGCCCATTTCCAAGCTTATCTGCTCTCTCCAGCACTGGCTGGGGGCTGCGCTAAATTAAGAGAACGTCTTTTGAGGCCCCGGCGGGCCGGGGGGGGGGGTGGCTGTCGGCAGCCTGAATTTTTTTATTTTAAGATTTTGTTTATTTATTTGAAAGAGAGAAATGAGAGAAAGCATGAGATGGGGGAGGGTCAGAGGGAGAAGCAGACTCCCTGCTGAGCAGGGAGACTGATGGGGACTCGATCGGGGGGAGTAGATCCCAGGACTCCGGGATCATGACCTGAGCCGAAAGCAGTCGCTTTCGAGCCATTCGGGTGCCCCTGATGTTTTCATCAGTGAAGTTTCTTCTGTTGCTAACCTGGTAACAGGGCCCAAAGACAGAACCAGCCCATCTGCCCAGGAGCTGCCTTGATCCCCAGAATAACTCCCCTGAAATCAGAAGATCTTGGTGCTAAGTAGAAAGGATGACCCTCCAGGCTCCTTTCTGGAGAGGCCCCCAGGCAGGCAGTAATAAAGGGCAGAGGTCAGGGAGCAAGGTGCCCACATGTCTCCTTCCTCACCACCTCCCAAAAAGGGGACGTGGGCAGAAATTCCCCACCTGCTTTGTCGACCACCACACCACCTGCCCCATGCACCCTCGGGAAGACCAAGGAACTCTAGAAGAGAAGGGGTAGCTCATGAGTCAACTTATCACCAAATTCCAGAATCAAGAGGGACCCTAAGAGGCTGCCTAAGAAAGCCAACCTCCCAATTCAGCTGTGCCATCTGGACTTTGTGCCAGAAGACGGACTACCCCAGCTGCGTTCTCCATCCCCATGGCCCCATTGAGCAGGGAACAAACCATAACATGCTGAGCCATTCCTCTGTGACTCTCCACATTTAAGTATTTCACAGCATTTCATGGTTCCTCTCCAGGCTGGAGCCCAGAATCCCTTGTGGGGGATGACGCTAGGCTTGGGAGAAAGCCCTCTCCGTTCAAAGAGCCCCAAGCCACTTCCAGGAGGGGCCTCAGGAAGCTGAGAGTGGACTGGAGCCACCAGGCTCCACCTGGGTGAAATGGGAAGGAAGATTTACACCCTTTCTCTTCTGCCACACCTGCCCCAATCTCTGCTTCTACCACCCGATCCCCTGGGACCGTGGGAAGTTTAATGACTTGTATCCACTTTTCCTTCTGCTGGGGGCATCGTCAGCCATTTCGAAGAAGACCCTGTCCCAGGAGGAAAGGACAACTCTAGGCATCTTCCTAGAAGCTGCAACCTGACTCAAGTTGTGGTCAGATCACAAAAGCAGGCCAGCCGCAAGCCCCCTTTCCAGGGTGGCCAGCCCAGGTGGGTACAGCAGGGCCCCAGGTAGAGAAGGCCTGAGTCCTGTGACCATGCGAGACCCCAGGTTCTGCAGCCCAAAGCTCCAGAGCTCCAGCGTGCTCTAGAGGATAGCCCAGTGGCAGAAAGTGGAAACTTTAACATCCGGAGAGGGAGGAGTTAAAGGCGCCTCTCCCCGGACCAGGGTGCTTAGGCTCTTCAAATAGCTAAAGCCTATTTTGCTTGGTGCAGGTTTTCCCAATAAATCCAGGGCCCGCAGTGATTTACCAAGAGCCTTGGTTATTGGCAACAGCAATCTCACTTACCCAGAGCAGCACTGAGAACTAGCCGTAATTTAAAGTTGGATTTATATTGTTTGTTCTACAGCAACAAACTCAGCAAATCATAAATTCCCTTTGAGATGAAGAGAGGAAATTGACAGTATTTATGAACTCGAAAGGCAGAGAAGGGCCTGACCAGGCCTTTGATTTGTAACTGAAACTGCTTCTGGAAGCTTCAGCCAAGGACACAGCTGCTGGCCAGTCCCAGAGAGCTGGGCTCCCGCAGGGTGTGAGCACTGGGAGGGGAGGGGTGCCTGGCAGTGTTTGCAGCCTCATCACGGGGATGCTCTGTGGGTCCTAAAGGGAGGACGTGGCTCTGTGCTCATTGGGACACAGAGCAACAAGGCCAACACGGGCAGTTCTCAGATCATGAGCTTCCTTACATCGTGGCGAGAGTGGTTAGTGAGAACTCAGGGCTCCTCTGGTCTGGACATGACTGTACTCATGTGCTACGTCCCGCACACGCCTGCACTTCGGTCTGTATCCTGGACATACCACATAGCACCTTCTAAGGCATCTAAGAAAGGAATGAAGAGCAGGAGTGGCTGCGCCCAAAATCCCACCTATGATGTTGGAGAACCAAGGTGGTGTGAGAGCAAAGAACGCGGGACAGAGGAGCTCTCACCGTTCCTGATGTCTCTCCCGTAGCTCACTCCTTTTTCCCTTTTCATCCCATCCCAACCCTCACTCCCTACTCCTCACTCAGATTCCTCCCACCCTGAGCCCTGGCCCCAAACAGTCTTCCTCAAAGGCAACTCTCACCCGTTCCATGCTCAAAAGCCAACTCCTATACAGACAATCAAGGTGGCCTGTCCTGGTCCACCCGCCCGTCCACTTTTTCCTCTCTAGCAGGCTTGCTCTGCTGTCGCACCGCCATCCTGTCTGGTCCTCATACAAGCCACCCCCACTGCTATCATCTGTACAACTAGAAACATTGCTAGCGACGCTTCCAGCTTCTTCCTGGCAACCCAGACCTAGTTTTCCCTCAAGGTCCTGTTGGCTCAATCACTGCGGTACTGTGTGGCCCTGGGTGAGTCATTTCTGTCATATGTACTATGAGGAGGCAAGACTAGATCACCTACATATCTTCTCCACACCTCCCATCTAGGACACTCGGGTGGATGTGACATGGGAAGGCCTGCCAAACAGGTCCTGGGCTGCCCACCCCTGTCCTACACAGCCTCCGGGAAAACATTTGGCCTGACAGCCCCCCAGGGCCAATCAGCGCTCTGCTGATTCCCAGCAGGAAGGGTGAGCCCACCCTAGAGCAGACTCAGGGAGCAAACATGCTCCCTACCAGAGCCAAACAGGGCTGAGGCAGGAGACTCACCCAGATTCTCAATCATGGCGTCCAGCACGGTCACCGCGGCGGCGTAAATCCCCGGGTTCTTGGAGTTGAGGTTGTCTGCAACAGCAACGATGATGGAGAGCAGCATGGGGTGCAAGCTTTCTTTGAGGAGGGGGATCATCTTGGCAAGGGACTCCAGTGCCCACTGGTTCACTTTCTTGTTGGAATCCTGAAGCCTTGGGGTGAAAGCATCAAAGACCTATTGAGGGAACAGAAACCAAGAGCCCATGGGAACCCAGCCTGGGCAGGAAGCCCACAACCCAACCAACCAGCCTTGGCAGGGATTCCTCCTGCCTCCCTGACGGAGTCATCCAACCTATGCCAGAACATTCTCAGTGACAAGGAGCTTACCTCCTCAAAAGGGGAGGAGGGCAGGAGGGAAGAACAACCACAGATGGAGCACTCATGGCGTCAAAGCATCTAGAGCACCTCGTTAGGGCGCCCTGCACTCTCCTGGAACGATTTAATCATGACGCTTGTGGTCCCATCCTCAGTTTACCGTTCAAAACAAAGCGAACACTGAGGCAGAAAGAGATTAAGTGATTTGCCCTGCATCACACAGCTAGTAAGGAGCCTGGAGGGACGCCCAGGTCTGCTGACTTCGAGCCTGTCTTAGCTACTCAGCTACAGAGCTTGACCATCAGCAGCCTCGATCCTGGACGAGGGGGCATCCGCCCTGGCTTCCAGTCTGTGAAGGGCCTGTGCTTGCTCCTAACCCACCCATCCAAGCAGCCTGGCCCAGTCGCCCGGCCAACCACATACTCTGCCCTCCACGCACCATGTGCCCGGCTAGACCAAGAGCGGCCGTGAGCCATGGCATCCTCTCCCTCTCCCTCCTCACCATAAATCTGCTAAAGGGACGAGAGATGCCCTGGACATCTCTGGGTGATCCCAAGGCGCCTGGCAGGAGGCAGTGCCTTTGCCCCCTCGGCTACTTCCAGGCAGTCTCACGGCGTTACCAAGGCAACGGGATAGTGGGTGCTTTTTGGGCTCCCTTTACCCTGAGGCATCTGGCACCATGTCCAACTCTGCCCTGAGTTTTCCAAATTGAAGTTGCACCCACAGGAGAGAGGTGGGGCGGGGGGTAGGGCTGGGGCAGCGCTCACCTGGACCAGGTTGGTGGTGATAAGCTCCGGCTTGGCCTTACAGTGCTCCAGAAGCCTCCCCACGCCTTCCATCCGAGACTGATACTCCTTGGCCTCCAGCAGCCGCGTCAGGTCTCGCAGCTGCTCCGCCACCTCTAGGCCACCGCGCACGGAGGAGCGTAGCCCCACCGGCCGAGGCCCGTGGCAGCTGAGCCTGTGTGGAAGGACCTTCTGACCTGGGCAGCCCCAGACGATGGATGCGCCTCTTGTCCCATGCCCCGCCCACAGACAGGCGAGACTGAGACAAGAGTGTCACCTGCAGCTTAGCCCACCCCCAACTTCTCCACCTGCTGCTTCAGGACACCGGCCCTGGAACTCCAAAAATCCCGTTTCCTCAGGGGACAACAAGGTTGCCTAGAGCCCCATCCTTTTGTCAGGGAACAGGGCTCTCTCTTCCTGCCTTTTTTTCTTTTTGCCGAAAACATGTGAAGAAGGAGGGGTTGGCATGGGAGTGAAAGGTGGGAGTCCACAGAAGGATGACTGCACATTTAAGCTGAGAGTGAGGGAAGATCTGGCCAGGTGCCTTTATCCTGACCCCTGGTCGCCTTGGCCCTGCTCATACTTCTCCAGGGACCAGGGAAGTGTTAAGCCCTGTTCTCTTCTGCTGAGAGCACATGCCTATTGTAGCCTCTGGCCCAGTCCAGCCAGCACGAGAGCAGGACTCCTACCCCCCACGCGCAGCTCAGAACCTGGCTCTTTGAGCTCATGCCCTACATGCAAGCCCCTGTGACAGAGCCCAACATCATCCAGGCTGTCATTCATTCCTACAGTCCACGTGGTTTGCCCACTGAGTGCCAGGAGCTGTCGTGGGCACTGAGGACAGTAAGATGAGAGACACATCTTTGCCTTAAGGAGCTCACAGACTAATGCAGGCAGGTAAGCCAAGGGGCTGACAGAAGACGGAAGAACAGAGAGCGCAGAGTGTCAGAGAGAGCCTTGGGGGAAGGTGCTGGTGATGTGAGTCTTGTGGAATCTTGTAGAAGTAATAGGCATGTTCTAGGTGCTGTGGTACAGCATAAACAGAGCATGGGAGGAGACAGAACGTGGCAGGAGGGTGCTGGGCAGGAAGCACGAGCTGCTCTGGTCTGGCCGGGAGACCATGTGTGGCCAGAGCAGGAAGCTAGTCCTGAGCAAGTGGTGGGGGCTTCCCTGGCGCCAGCTAAGGAGTTCAGATGGGGTCCTCCCCAAGCACCAGAGAAGAATTTTGAGTTTCAGGCACATCAGTGACCAGAGGGCTTCTGCTTGGTTTCTAGCTCCTCCCGGCACCCACTCTCCAGCCTCCCCGCCCATTCCCTCACATCTGCCTTCGTCCCAGCTTTGCCTCTAAATTCACCCCAGGCCACCCTTATGGCAACAGGATGTGTGGCTCAAAGAGGGCAGAGAAACGCTGAGCTCAGGCAGATAGCCCGGCCAGCAACACGCCCCGCGGGGACTAGGGGCACTGCACCCACTCAGTAGGACTGCAGAAACCAACCTCTCCTGGCAAGTGCTTCTAATCCCAGGATTTGGTCTCCCTGAGATCTGGGTGGGGGAACACCTCTTACAAATTCACCCAGATCCAACTAGGTCTCCACCATAGCCCAGATCCACACAGCCTCCCGGAGCCACCCCTGGCCCAGGGCCACCAGGCCACCTCCATTGGCAGCCTCGAACGTGGAGCCCCAGAGAGACAAGAGCAGCCATACCCATCCTCGCCGGGCAGCCCGTTCTCACACAGCACCAGACTCCTCGACACCTTGCAGCCCTTGGCAGATAGAAGTCCGTCACTATCTTCTATTCCCTTGAAAGAGGCACACAGACATGAGCCAAAGGGGTGGCCCTCTGGGGAACTGCTGGCCACTCGGGGCTAGACCATAGTGAGAGGAATAACCCCTCCCACCCGGCAGAGCTTCTGAGGGCACACCTGAGCATTCTAGACCACTGGTAGTCAAGGCAGGGGTCAAGATCCCCATTTAACAGGAGACAGTGTGGACGCCCAGGCTGGCTCAACGTACACCGGCAGAGAGGGGCAGAGCCAGGTCCGAGCACAGGGGAAGGAAATCACATCTATCCCACCTGGCAGGAGTTGTGGGTGAAATGGAATCCCCTGACCGGCTCAGCTCTGACCTCCCCTGCGCCCCTCTACCCTACCCCACCTGCTCAGGCCCCCAGCTCACCCGCTGCTTAATAGCTGCCATGACCTTCCGTAGGTCGTGCGATGGGAGGCTCTGCTGCAGAAATGTGTCAAACTTCGTGTTCGACATCAAGATATTCACCATCTTGCGGCCATAAAACCTGCCGCAGGAGAGAGACAGGGGTGAAGAAACAGCCATAGAAATGAATGCACCATGAATCTGCTTTACGAATGCACAGAAGTTTTCTAATTGTAATAAAAGAGTTTTCAATACTTTTTCTAATTAAGATAGTAATCGCTAATTAAGACAGTTAAAAATGATTCATAAAGGAATAAACATCATCTGTAGCCCCGTAACCAAGAGAAAACCACTATTACATTTTCACATATTTTCTTGTAGTCTTTTTGACGCATATACATTTTTGTCGATACCAGAATGTATATGCAACTTGCCTCTGGCTTTTTTCACTTCAATTAATTATTAATCATCTTCCCATGTCATCCTTTTTAGTGGATTCATAATATTCCATTGGATGACTATACCAAAACGTACTTAACTTCTTCGAGTACGGGGCATCTAGAAGTCTGAGGAAGCGTGCGGGGGGTAGTATGGGAGGAAGTGGTTAGCTCTACCTAGTGAACCATGGTGGATGGGGAGGAAATCAAGCAGGGCTTCACAGAAGAGGTGACCCTTAGATTGGGACTCAAAAGAGGAGTAGGAGTTCACAAGTGGGATGGGATCAGGGAGTAAGGGGGCGGGGGGGGGGGTGCGGGTTTTTTTTTTTTTTTTTTTTGGGGGGGGTGTGGGGGTCATTCCAGGGTCTGTAATACAGTCTGGTGCGTTAGCAGGTATGTGGTTAGAAAACAGCACGCAGGGCCTGGAGGCAAGATAGGAAAGGGAGAAGGTATGACCCAATTTCTGGAAACATGAAGGAGCCAGGCTTTAACCTGCGGGCAATGGGAAGCTGCAGAATGACCAGGTTTGCACTTTGGTAAAAATGTTTCTGGCAACAGCGTGGAGGCACATCTCTGGGGGCAAGGCAGGGGGGCCAGGAGACCTGTTAAGAGGCCACCATGATAGCCCAGCCAAGAGACAATGAAGTCCTGAAACAAGGCTGTAGAGCGGGAGGAAGAAAGGGTGGTCAGACTCAGGACCTGCTAAGGAAGTGGAAACTGCGGGGCTTGGTAGCTAATCGGAGGTGGGGCAGGAAGCATCTACAGTCATAGTTGGCTCAACCCAAGACTCCATTGATTATCAAATGCACCATTGATTTATTTGCCACTGAGAAAAAACAAAAGCAGAAAGCACCAGCAATTTCCACTGCCTTCAATGACACTGCACCATGGGGAAGGCAACACTTCCGTGTATTCTCTCAGCAACAGAGGTAACGTTACTGGAGGGTGGCGCCCTTCCTTCCTTAGGCTGGGTAAACTGCTTAGGGGTCGCCTGGTAAGGAAATGTGGAATTTTGGTCGTTCCTTCCATGACTGTTTGCATTAATATCTAATTTATGTCCATCACTCTAATTCCATGCCTCTTCTCAGACACTATAACTTTTCATTTCAATGACGAATATAATAGTGTAATATTTCTGAGACATTTTAGGGAGCAATTAAACTCTACAAGTCCCCACAGAGCATCCACAGTGGCTTCTTAAAATAAATATAAAAGGCTAACAAGCAAAGAAAGGCTCATAGTTTAGTTCCTACAATGCAAACTGTAATTCAAAGGTTTGTGCTCTGAGCAATAATGACCAGGTTTGAGAATGTGCAGAGAGTGAAACCCAAGTCAAAATTGCTGCCTGGCCAGCAGCAGCTATGAGACACCTCTGATTGTCAGATATTAAAATGTGGGGGAAATTGTGTGTCTTAGAATCGAAGTATGAAGGTCCCCATTTTGCATCTTCAATGACTCAGTAAATAATAGTGACTTTTAACACTAGAGGGAACACAGCCAGAGAAACAGGCTTGGGGAGAAGGCAATGGTTCATTGAAGGGAACCCTGCACCAAAGATGACAGTGGGACATCTGACAGGGTGGTGGGTCCTCTGGAGGCACTAGAGGCAAAGCACTGATGCTCCGAGAAGGGGTAGCCTGGAGGGAGACCCTACGAGGCATCAGGGTTGCTGTGGCTGGATCCACGGAAATGGTAACAGTACTCAGGGAAAGTTGTAGGAGGAGGACAAGAATGAAGACACTCTTGCGGCCATCTGTGTCCAGAGGGCAGGCAGGCAGAGAGGTGGCCACAGAGGAAGAGGGGAACGAGGGAGTGTAGGGCCATGGACACTGGAAGCACAAGTGCTAAGAGGGAATGGAGTGTCATCAACGCCGGCAATGTGAGAGATGTCAGAATGGAGGGGGACGTTCCAGATGGAGAGACATTAGATCTCAATGTCCATCCCCCTCCCAACAACTAAAAACCAATCAACTAGAACCTTCTAGTTCCCCACCAATGTTCCTCATTTCAGCAAATGACACTATCATTTACCCAATTGTTCAGTTAAAAAACCCAAGCATCATCTTTGATTTCTCTTTGAAAGCCTCACCACCCACATCCTGTTGGCTCTGCCTTCAAAAGACACCCCAATCCAGCTCTCCCCTCCCCTCTGCTAGCCTCCAGCACCTCTGGCGGTGACTGGGGAATAGCCATCTGTCTGGTGTCCCTCCTCCACCCCGGCCCCCTCCCCTACTATCAATCCTCTAATGAGCAGCCAGAAAGATATTTTTTTAAAAAATCAAGAAGGCAGAGAGCCTTTAAAGACACACAAACTCTAGTAATCAGGGGGGGAAAGCACTGAGAAATAATAATGAGCTGGTACTGGTACCCATTAAATCAATAAAAATTAGAACTCCAGATACTGCAAGGTCGTGAGGAGGTAGGCACGGGCCTCGCAGAAGGGAGGTGGAGGGGGGTGGCGTGCTCAAGAGCTCCCCATGATGCGATGCTCGGGTGGCTTAGGTGGACACATGCCCCTGGCCACAGCCCTGCCCCCGGGGAATATTCCCAGACGTTCCAGGGAGCACAGGTGAGGCTGTCCCGTGGAGCACGGCTGCAGTGGGGAGGGCGCACCCCTGTCGGTACGAAAGCACAGAACGAGGGAGGACATGCCCAGTGGAGCAGTACCGGCTGTGGTGTGGTCTCCAGATGGGGCCGTAATGTCCCAGGAACTAAGGAGTGTGGTTCACTGGATCCTAACCCTAGCTTTCCGAGACTCCATCAGGTTCTATCACTCTCCTGCTTAGCACGGCTGAATATCTCCTCACACGACTACGAAAGTTCCTCCAGGGGCTTCTGGTCACACTCCAGCCAAAATCCTGCTTCCTGACTGTGGCCCGAGGGGCCCTGTCCTGCCCGGCCTCATCGCCTGTCCGCTCTGCCCCCGTCACCAGGTGCCACACAGCCCAGCCTTCCTCTTCCCGGAGCACCGAGCATACGCCCCTGGGAGGCGGGGTGGGGGCTTCCTACATTTCCTTTGCCTGGCCCACTCGCACCCCGGCCACCCAGCGAGCTGGCTCCTGGTGGCCCGTCAGTTCTCCACTCCAGTGTCGCTCTTCAGAAAGATCTCCCCTGGCTCTCGGTCACAGCAGCTGCCACCCCCTTCTCCACCTTGGTGCTTTCTCTCTGTAGCCCTTATCTGTATCTGAAATGATGGTAATAATTTATTTGTTTATTATCTGTCCACCCCTAGGGGAGAGCTCCAGGATAGCAGAGGCCTAATTCTTCTTATTCACTGCCCTGTCCATAATAATGAAGAGTGATCGGCTCACTATCCTTGAGAAGAACGAACGGCCTTTCAGAGAGTGGAGCTGGGGTGGGTCGGGCACAGAGGGAGAGCCGCGCTGAGAGAGGGAGAACCAGAGGCGGGCGTTCCTACAGGCCTGGCTACGCCGGCGGAGAGAGATGGACAGCGGCCATAAGGGAAGGACAGAGCTGCAGTCCGTCTGCCCGTCCCTCCCATGGCCCCGGGGAAGCTGAGCTTTGCGGGCCGGGGCCCTCAGGGAGCCTGGTTGCCTTATCTGCCCTGGACTGGCCCATGAGGCAGCCCCCAGGCTCCGGGCCCTGCATCACCTGGTGTCCTGGTTGGAGTCCTGGGCCAGCCTCACCAGGTTGTGCACCAGCATCTCCGTGCTGTCCCTGGTGCCCGACAGAAGCTTCTCGGCACCTATCTGCTCCAGGACGGCAGAGAGGTGCTCGGCAGTGCATTTCCGGACTAAGGGATTTCGGTGGCTGAAAAAAATACAATCACGGTCAAGGGCTCAGACAAGGAATGGGGTGTGGGGTCCCCAGATTGCCACATGTGGACCTACAGTTGTGCCATCACGCCGTGATGAGCTCTACAATCTCTCATATGGGCTACAGGGAATCTTCAAGGAAAGAGCAGTCACGTCCAGATCACAGAACCCAGGATGACAACGGAAACGATGGGAGAAGGAAGGAGTGCCTACAACCACGTGGTGCTTCCCCCACACACAGGTGCTCGCCACCTCTGGACCTCCTGAGCCCGTGTTTGTCTTCCCCACCTGTTCTCCACCTAGAAAGATCCCACCCAATGCCTGTCTCCTTCTCTGCCCTCCCCAGCCAGCTCAGCAGAATGTTCCCTGGGGCTAGCACTGTCCCCTGGGAAATACAGGTGCACCCCTTTGGCTCCAGGCAAGGAGCCAGGCGAGGAGCTCCCGGGGAGCTGGGCCAAGCTTCCTTCCCCCACCCCATGGAATTCTGGGCCCCGCTGGAGCCCAGCACTCGCCCACATTTAGTGGGAGCTAACTGCATGGTTGCTGAAGTGAGCTGAGACAGGAGGGAGGCGACAGGGACCCATGAGTGATTTGGTAACCCTAATAGGGGGAACCTGAAATCTTACAAGAGAAATCTTTCTTTTTCACCTTTTTCAAACAGGGCCTGTGTGTCCAGAGTTCATTAAGCAGCACCAATCCCTATTTCCCCCAGAGTCCCATT
>NC_048221.1:121818692-121835843 GCF_002007445.2 Ailuropoda melanoleuca
GCCCGTCCAGGGACCAGCATCCATTAGCATCTGAATCAGAATCTGCATTTTAGCAAGATCCCCAGGAATTCAAGGGTGGGGAGGGGACCTGCCCCTGAGGACACCTGACCCTGCTTCTGGCCACAAAGATCAATTGCCTCAGCTTGTAGTTAGCACAGCTCAGAGCCAGGCACCCTGCTAAACACCCCCCCCCACCCCCGCTCATCATTATCTGTTTGACTCCATAAGCCACCATTCGCATCATTTTGCTGGTGAGGAAGCTGAGGGAAGGGAAGAGTCCAGAAAAAAGTACAGTCAACTTCTCCCAAGGTAGCGGCAGCCACAGTGAGCACTCAATAAATGTTACAGTAAAGGCAGGCATGGTTCGAGCGCTCTTTCACAAATCAGTTCATTTACTCCTCACACTGTGAAGAGGTTGGCACCATATTGTTCCCATTTTACAGATGAGGAAACCGAGCACGGAGAAGGTAAGTAACAATCCAGGATGTGAACCCAGGCAATGTGGCTCCTCCACAGCCCCTCATCCTTTGTACCCGGCTGTGGTGAGGCTAGCAAAGGCCTGCCGGCTGCTACCACACGCCATGGGGGCTCTCCCAGAAGCCTCCGGCACCAGTGTCCTGGCGGGCTCTGGGGCTGAGAGTGGTTTGGCCCTGTGGGAGAAAGGGTTCGGGAAATGGTTTTGGTTTTGCTTTAGTTTTCGTTTTTAAATAAGGTAAAAGCAAATCCGGCTGCAGAAAGGCTCCCATAGCAGGCAGGCACCTTCCTCCTCCCCAGGAAAAGGCCAAGAGGTGTGAGCTCGATGAGATGGTGTGCCTTGCTCTGCTCACAGCCTTGATTTCATCAGAAAGAACGCCCGTCCCCTGGGAGAGGCACACGGGCCGCAGGCTGGCTCTCAGCCTGGTCTCCAGGGACATTACCACGGACACTCTGAACTCCCCAGCAGCTCTCCCCTTGTGGCTGAGGCTCGAGGCTCGCCTCATTATCCCCAACCTGGCCCAAGAAAGGTGGGAGAGAAGCGCCCCAGGAAGCAGGGGTCTTCCTCCCCACTGGTTACACGTGTGAGGCATTTGCCTGCTCTTCTCCCATCCCCAGGCCTGTCCCCTTGCCTTGCCTTCTCCACCCACCCCTCCGACAATGAGCCACCACGTACTAGATGCCAGCTGAGGTGAGGGCCACCAGGGAGCGGGCGGGGGTCACATTCTCCACCATGGCCCCCAGGGAGCGGTTGGCAGCTCTCTGAATGAACTCGCTGGTGTTCCCCATCTTCTGGAGCAGGCAGCGGGCAATCTCCTCAGCCTCCTGGTCCATGTTCTTCTTCAAGGCCCGGAAGAGGGCCCCCAGGGTGCTGATGGCCAGGCGGGACACTTTGGAGCGGAGGTTGGTGACCTAGGAGAGAGATGGGATGGGGACCCTCCAGGACTGCTGGACCCTGTCAAGGGCTCCAGAACATACGAAGAATGGGGGATGGCCCCACACTCTCCTGCCACCGCCACCGCTACCCTCCCTGCAGGCCTAGGTCTCCCCAGGCTGGAAATGAAAACCATGCAGTAGCTCTGGACAAAACAACCCCATTTTTTAAAAAAAATGCTATCATTGTTATCATCATAGTTATTAATTCCACCTGAAATTTAAAATTTGAGCATCTGAAATTTGTGCAACACTTAGTCTTTAAAGTACTTTTATAAATAATGTTCAATTCAGTCTTTACAAGCTTCCCCCCACCCCCCCACTGAAATAGTCTGTTCCCAAGAAGGGGCCTGGCCTCCACATGTGATCAGATGCATCTCATTGCCTCTCTGGGCCCAGTCTAGGCCCCCGCCCCTCCTCCAGGGGAGAAAGTCCGGGGCGGGGGTGGGGGGGGAATGTTACAACTTCCCTGAAGCTGGAGATCTAGCCCAGAACATTCCAGCCCCCGGTGGGGCATCTGAGTACAGAGGACAGCCCGGGGCTGGGACAAACAGGCATACAGGACTCTGGTTGTTTCAACGCCCAGAGATTAGAACAAGGAAGCCCCAGGCCCCAGTTTTCCAATCTGAGACATGGGCAGCTACCTCCCACCTCCGTGGCTGAGAGCTAAGAAATAAGCCGGGGATGCCACGTTTCAGGGAGCCACAGCCCCTCCATGGCTGCCGTGTGACCCCCACTGAGCAGCGGCACCAGGGAAGGGGGACTGCCTGCCCTTCAGGGTGGGGACTGTGAGCAGGACACAGGCTGTCTAGGTGGCCTCACCTCCCCCGTCACAGCCAAGGACACGTCGTGCAGCCTCCCAGCAAGGACATCTGAATGACAGACTGCCAGGCGCTGGACACTCAGCAGGCCCTTCTCCTTCATCTGCCTGAGAAGCAGTTCCAGGCCCGTCACAGGCAGGTGGGAAGGGAGGAGCCCGGCTCCCCGTGCAGACCAGGGGCACCCCCCGCCACCACCCCTCCCCTGCAGCAGGGGAGGTGGGCAGCTGGGGTCAGGAGAAAGGGTCCCCTCACCAGTCGCTGCTCTCCAGGCACTGAAGGGCATCCATCAGCCCCAGCTCAGGGTTCGAGAAAGGCCTCAACTCCTTAAAGGTCCTAGGATCCAATTCCTCCTCCTCTTCTTCCCACTCAGGAGACCCCAAGGTAAGCACCGCAGGTAACGAGTTGGCTGCCCACGCAGAAAAGGAAAGGAACAAGGCACGTCAGCAGGAAGACCCAGGCCTGGCCTAACACGAGGTGTGCTCAGAGAAGGGACTGGCCAGGGCTGAGAGGGCAGGGTCTGTGCTTCCCCTACTAGGGAGCCACGGACCCCTCCGAAAGTTATAGTTCTTGTTAGCCTTTTCCAACCCAGCCCTGCCATCTAAACCCTGCTTGTTCTAAACAAGCCGGCCTGTCATATGCTGCTTGAGGTCTTGGGACAAAGCCTACCACGCCAGTGACTCACCCCCATCCTGCCCTATCTGTGGTTGCGAGAGGCTCGTAAGTCGGCAAGGAGGGAACCCCTACTCACACTGGTGGTGTTCTAACCTTATTGCCACCCAGGAGCTTGTATTATAAGCTTCTCCTCCTTCCCCCCCCGCTCTCCATCCTTTGTGAAGCTGCCCATGGGCAAGGCAGGAAGTGGCCCAAAGGAGGAAGCAGGGGACAGTGAAAGCTCAAACGAGACAATGCAGCTAATGGGGGCCCATGTGGTCAAGACGTGGCACGGACTGCCAATAAGCAGGGATGTTGTTTAAAACTCAGGTCATGGTTTCTAGGCTCTCCTTCCTTGGAGATGGATGCTAGAGCCATAAAATCCTAGTGGAACAGGAAGGCAGTTTAGCCATCTATCTGCTCCATTGCCTGAAACACATCATCAAGGCCTCAGAGGCACAGAAGGGCAGTGGTCCCTACCCACAATCCCTCAGCATCTCCATCAGCGGAGCCATGACCAGAGGGTCTCCTCTGAACCCAGAGCTCTCACTGCCACACCTCGCTTCCTGGCTACTTCTCCTCAGAGGCTCATCTCCACCAGCATGATTGTCAAGATGGCGCATCCAGGCCAATCCTTTACTCAAAGCCAAGACCAAAAGACCTCATTCCTGGATTCTCTTCTCAACTTTGCCATTGGATAAGCCATTAGCCAAAATCTAAATCCCCACGGGCCACCATCACCTTAAGTAAACAGGTGACTTTGGGTCTCTGGGTCTCAAGTTCTGTTGACTATAAAATGAGTAGAGTGGATTATACAGATCATTATCTGCTGAGCGTCAACCATTCAATCATCACTTGCAAGACTTCTTGCCATGTCTCTTAATTACCTGTAATTTTATTTATATGGCATTTTTCTTCAAGCCAACCCACTTTTCAAATCTTAAATAAGTTTATCCTAAAGGGAAATTTATGTCACTGCCATAATTGGTAAACAAACATTATTTGTCATAGGATAGGATACTTGCAATAAAAGTAAAAGGACATTATAAGCTCCAGCTTTCAAACTGTAGTCAGCTTCTGATGACTCAAGCCGGAAGGAAGTTTAAAAGGAGATTTCCAAGCCTGTAAGGGGTTCTCAAGACCAGCACTGAATTAAGACTTTCTACTTGATGGAATCAAAGGGATAGAGAGAGAATGGAAAAGAAGGATGATTTATTATTTCAATATCATTATTGAATATTGAATATTGAAATCAATATTATTTCTGGCACCAAAATGATGTTCTATTCTATCACCATGGTCCCACCACAGCCCACGCTTAAAGGAACTCTGAGCCTGGTTGTTCTCAAATGTTCTTTAGTAGCAAAATCTTCCAAAATTGAAATGTCAGCGGATGCCCAATATACAAAAAAGTGAGGCAACTAGATGCTACTCTCGTAGCAGGGGGTCAGAGCCTCCTTTGTCCCTTGGCACCTTTCTGAGCATCCCATAGAACCTTGGGATCCTGGATGCCCAGGCTGTAAGCAGGCCTATCCAACCCTGACATTTGTGAGGCAAACTGCAGGAACCCAAGGTCTACAGGATCCCCTCTTCCTCTTCCCAAGGTTTCCAGCTACTTTCGTGGGTGCTTTTCCCCACCATCTGTGGTCCTGGTGCACTGGTGAGTCCTCTAGGACATGTGCAGGCTGGGCACACCCGCCCTTCTTTCAGTAATTCCAGTTGCAATTCCCTGGGTCCCCAGTCTGGCCCTTAGATGCTTTTGACTCCCACACTATCTCTCTCTAGCAAGGTGATCACGCCTCAGGCTGCCCTCTACTCTAACACAGGTAATGGGAAGAAGCAGCTTGGCCCAGGTCACCTTTGCAATGCCCCAAAGCATCCCAAGACAGCACAGCGAGAGGGACTTCTGTCCCCCAGCCAGTCGGTCTGGCCCCTACCTGAAGCATGGCGGGCAAAGCTGGGCTCCTGCTTGCTGACTGGGATGCTGGGCAGTGAGGCCCGGTTGGCCCGCTTCCTCAGGATGACACCCATGTTTCTCCGTGGGCTGTTCAGCCCCGTAGGCACAGACATGGTCCCACTGCCCCGGAGGGGAAGGAGGCCTGTGGAGGCAGAGAAAGTCCCAGGATGGAGCTGGTCCTGCCTGTCCTCAGCCCCAGTGACTTCCTTTGGACATGAGCCCATCAGGGGCTCCCTGTCCAGCGTCAGGATGGGAGCATGGGAAGTTGTGGGTAAACCCTCTCTTGCCCAGGGGTTGGCCAAGAAGTCTCTCCAGCCTGAGGGAATCCTGCCCCAGGCACCCAGTACCTTCCTTCATCAGGGCTCTCCGGGAGGCCAGGCTCTGGGAGGCAAGCTCCCTCTCCCTCTCCAGCTCCTTTGCCCTCTGGAGCAACTCCATCTCCTTCGTCTGCCTCAGCCGCATCTTCTCTTGGGCAGACTTGGAGATGGTGACCTGGATCTGGCAGAAGGTCAAGGCAAATTCTATTAACCTTGAGAACCCAACTGTGCTTTCCATATCTGCATTTATTCAATCAGGAATGTGAGTGGCTCCTACATGCCATCACTCTTCTGGGAGTGAAGAGAATGACCAAGACCTTGCTCCCAGAGGGCTGCCACAGAACAGGGAGACAACAAACAGACCCAGCTTTAATGTCAGGCAGTATGTACCAGAAGGAGTAAGGGACAGAGGGTGATGGGGCTTCCATTTTAGGTAGGAAGGGCCAGAGGGACTCCCAGGGGAGGTGAAATTTAAGCAGATACATGAATGAAATAAGGAAACAGAGGCTATGTGGGTTTCTAGGGGAGACGGCTGCTAAGCAGAGGAAAGACAATGTGAAGGCCCTGAGGCTGGAGTGTGCTGTGCATGGTTGGGGGTGGTGAGGACACTGGCCAGAGCACCCCGAGTCAGACAATGGTGGAACACAGGGTCAGAGGTGGCAGGGGCGGGCAGAGCCATAGTGCACCGGGCCCTGTGCCCATGGTAAGGGGTTGGACGTGTCCTCTAAAGACATAACGAACCGCTGAGGTTCTGAGCACAGGAGTGACATGATCAGACTTCCACTGGGGGGATGAGGGGTTCCTCTAAGTGTTGTTGTTTTTTTTATAACTTTGTATTTGGTAATAATGTAAAACTCGTGAGAAGTTGCAAAATAGAACCAAGAGTTTCTGTGGTGGGGGGCTTACACTAGCAAGAATGAAGATGACAGAATGGCCTGATTCTGGACAAGTCCCAAAAGTAGAGCCCACCGCTTTTGCTGATATATGAGGTGTGGGGCGACAGAGGAAGACTGGAGGCAAGGGCGGGCCCAAGATTTTTGGCCAGAGTAGCTGGAAGGCTGGAGTTGCCTTTTCCTGCCATTCACTGGGGAAAGAGATTTTGGGGCGATAAAGACTCAACCGTTGAGTTTTGGTTGAGGTACGTTTGAAATATAATTAGATACCTAAGTAGAAATGCAGAATATCAGTTAATACATACTTAGTTATATAATTTAACTGCTCCTAGAGGTCAGGGGAAAGTCTGGGCCAGACAGGGAGATTTGGGAGTCCTCAGCATATAGACGGCACTTAATGCCATGGACCGGAACAGGTCACAGGAGGTCAGTATAAATAGATCAGAGGCCGGAGATCCGAGCTCTGGGGCCTCCAGCATGTAGAGGGCAAGAAGATGAGGAGAAGCCAGCCAAAGACTGGGAAGGAACAAAATCTGATGGAGGCAGAGAACCAAGAAGGAAGCCTTCCCCTCACCTCCCTCCCAAGGTGGGGACTTCAAGAAGAATGAGCCCCCAAAGCTGCTGACGGATCGAGTTAGAAGAGGGCTGAGCTGTGTGGCAGGTGGCAGGGTGGAGGTCATCGGTGACCTTGATGTGGGCAGTTTCAGTTGGGGCAGTGGGACCCAAACCCAACTGCGGTGGACTCAGGACAGAATGGGTGGAGACAAGACAGTAGTTTTCTTTTTAGACAATAGAAATAACAGAGAGCTAAGATGCTGAGAGGAATGGTCTGATTCCAGGGAGATATTGCTGATGCAAGAACAGGAAGAAGTGCTGGGGCTGGGGTGTGGCTGGATGAAGCTAGAACAACAGGACACGGTGGTGAACGAAGGGGATGCCTGAAAGCGAGATGCCAGTGGGGTGAAGTTATCACAAGGTCCACGGTCTGAACATGCGGGTGAGCGGCCAAGGTGGGGCGGGCGGTGGGGTCACCTCCCAGCCCTGAATAATTCTTCCTTCGTTTCACGCCCTGGCGCTCTGGCTGGAGTGGGAGGGCTGCGATGCCCTGACCCCTCATTGTCATCACTGGATCCTAACAAGCGCGCACGCACATGCACAGCGGGCCTTCCAGGCATGTTTCTTGTGCTCTTCTATCTCTGCGTCAAAGGACTGAGCACGGGGGGCGCCTGGGCGGCACAGCGGTTAAGCGTCTGCCTTCGGCTCGNAAGCGCGCACGCACATGCACAGCGGGCCTTCCAGGCATGTTTCTTGTGCTCTTCTATCTCTGCGTCAAAGACCGAGCACGGGGGGCGCCTGGGCGGCACAGCGGTTAAGCGTCTGCCTTCGGCTCAGGGCGTGATCCCGGCGCTATGGGATCGAGCCCCACGTCAGGCTCCTCTGCTATGAGCCTGTTTCTTCCTCTCCCTCTCCCCCTGCTTGTGTTCCCTCTCTCGCTGGCTGTCTCTATCTCTGTCGAATAAATAATAAAAAATCTTTTAAAAAAATTAAGAAAAAAAAAAAAAGACTGAGCACGGAGCTCCCATACAGTGACTCTTCATGGTTTAGTAAATTCGTCCAGACCAGGGCAGAGAATCATCTGGACCAAGAGTCACCTTAGAAGCCCAAGGTATTTGTCGGCCTGTCCAGCATAGCCTTTGGCTCATCTGCCCGAGTCAGCTGCCTCTCAGTTGCTATCTTGGGTGTTGGTTCAAATTACTCGGCTTGGTTCACCTAAGCCCCTCTGTACTCTCCACATCCTACTTCCTTCCGAACCCCGTGTGACCTCCTCCTGCCCTCCCGTCCTCCCTCATCCTGCCCCTCAGCTCCCCTCTCTACTCTTCCCTTCACCTAGCTCCCACCCCCATCCTTCTCTTCCTCTCTCTTGTTTCTCTTCCTTTCTTTGGTCCTCACCCCCAAACCATCTACAGGTTCCAGCCTTAAGCACCAGAGAAGCTGACTTGGGGCTCTTTCTTGCCCTCCTCAAGCTGGCCCCACATTTATATATTTCAGAAACATGCTTGTGTTCAGCTAGTGGTCAACTCTGACCCCCACCTTCTCCTCCCCTCGCTCTCCAGATACCTTGGTACTGCTGTCCTTCTGGTCCTCTTCTTTGAGTGAGGGGCGGGCTTCTTTGGTCTGGCCGAAGGAGAAGGCTGTCAGTGTAGGAGCGGACTGAGATGAAGGCAAGGCAGGCTTCTTGGGGGCGGCAGACCTGTCTCTGACAGGCAGGGCCGAAGGTCTTGGCTCTGAGGAGTCAAGAACGAGAATGGAGCTGAGGACACCCAGCACTCCGAAGCAGCACTCACCCCTCTGGGCTGCCCCTGAGGCTCTATGACCCTGTGGCTGGGGTAGCATTTTACGGCCTAAGCCTGCCATTCTCCACTGTTCTGCCCAATGCTTCCTTGGTGGCGAAACTCTACAGAACAGCGCTGCTGGGCATAGAGCAGACTGCCCAAGGACCAACATACTCCTCCTCTCATCTGTGCATGCATCCATCCATCCACCCATCCATCCATCCAATAATTACTGCACACCTTATTGTAAGACAGGGAAGGGAGGAGGCTGGGCAGGAAACAGGGGGCGGGTCTGTTATCTAGGAAGTTGAAGATAGTTCCTGAGGATGTCAGTCTCTCTTACCCAGAAGGTGTGCACCTCAGGAAGAGAGAAAATAAACTGAGCCCCGTCATCACACCATGTGAAGGGACCAGAGAACTAACCGATGCTAGTCTGATCCTCTCGTTTTACGGACAGGGAAGCTGAGACCCACCAACCTTCAGATGCTTTTGTGATTGGTACAGTACAAATTCATTTCCAAATGACATCAAATCAATAGTATCTCTGTGTCATTCTAGATTTTCCTAATCAATAGATTTCACAAGTAACATGTCTTACTATGGAGGAAGGACAGGGGTAGATCAGCTTTCTTTAATGAAGGAAATGTTAACTAGGTTCTCCTGCTCACAATGTTTGGAGAGCACTGCCCTCGGGTGAACCTGCAAATAAGGGGTCCACTGGAATGGGGGCCACCATCTGGTGCTGCTTGAGGCTGGAAGGGGTTCCTTGAATCTGGGGCCTCCAGGAGGGCTTCAAGGTTCCCCTGGACCTCTGCCCAGTCCATGCCTTCTGCCAAGGATCCCTCTGCTTGGATCCCAGGAGAAGCATCAAAGGCAGAGATGGAGGAGGGGCGAAGGCTTTATTTGCTCAAAAGTAAGGGGCAGGGCAGAGGACACAGATGTCCAAGTGCCAGCTAATGAGGGCAAGGGGTGCAGGAATGCCACAAGATTTGGGGAAGCCCTCAGCTTCAGACACGAGCTCCTTCTATGCAGTAGGCTCGTTACACGTATTGGGCAACGTTATCCCCAGCTAACGGCGGGGGGGTCAGAGAGCCCTTTGAGGACTTTACTATTTTGCATCCCCTCTTCTCACCTCCACATCCAAGAGATATCCTAGAAAGCCTTGTCTGAAGAGCCTGGCCCCTGCCCCAAGCCCCTAGGGACCTGGTTCTCCAGCAGCAAGCGGGTGATGCAAACAAGGGAACAGTTACAAACTGGGGTCTCCTGGCCCAAACCCCCACGCCAGCACACTCAGGGGTAGCTGTTAAGGGACACTGTGGGTGCCAGTGTGGGTCACACCAGACTGCCCGAGGTCACCCCCTGCAGCCCAGCCAGAGAGCAGCAGGAGAAGCAGCCACCACAGAGGCTTCTAGGCCAGGCCTGCCTCTTGGGCTCAGCTCGAGTCCTGAGCCTGGGGCTTCCTGGGCCACCGCCTCCCGCTCGCCAACTGACCCACTTGCTAAGCTGTCCAGAGTGAGCTGCCGGAAAGCCGGACTAGGAGTCTGCCCCCTCCTGCCGGTCAGCGCGGCAGCCGCCTCCAACCCTCCTCCCCAGGCTCATGGTGCTCAGTCCAGGTCCCCTCACCCGACCTGCCCAGGGCTCGGCCTCCCTCCTCCCCACAGAGTTCGGTCATCCGGCTGGAGAGCCTCCTGCTTCCTCTTCTGAAGCCTCTCTGTGCCTTGGCCTCCTGCTGGCCACCCGCCTCCCTTCCAACCCAGTTGGCCTTGTTCCCCAGACACTGAAACCTTCCGGGACCCGCTGACTAAGGGGTTCATGGGATGTGGTCTGACTTCTCACTCGGCCTGGTGAGGAATATTCTCCTCTACTTCTTCAAACAGGGCAGGGGCAGCCGCACAAGGTGTCAGAAGCAGGGTCTCTGCAGCCCCGCGGCCCCGCGTGCACATACGGCGGGCTGCCTTCCAGGCTCTGAGACCAGGGATGAGACCCGGGCTGCAGTCTCGGTGCAGCTGTTCACGGGTCACACAGGCTTCTCTGGCAGCGGGACTTCCGTGAAGCTCCATGTGTTGGTGCGCGTCCACCGTCCTGGCACACAGTGGGGGCCGCTGCCCTCCCAGGTGGCACTGCCCGCGGCCTCAGCTTTCCCGTCGTGAAATGAGGGGCTCAGGTCCGAGGGTGCTCACGCCTACTTCAACCCTGGTTCTGATCCCCTACCCAGTCCAGGGAGCAGGGAGTTGGATAAACAACAAGTGGGGGTGCGTGTGGGGAGTACGTACCCAGAGATTTAGGGGTCTTCTCCCGAGGCCCACTCTCCCGAACCAATCTTAAAAGAATGGGGGAGAAAAAAGCACCATGAGAGACGGCAAGTAGGAGCCACTTCGGTGAAGAGCCCGGGGGGCTCCGGGATGGGGCAACGGGCCAGCTGGGGGACCCAGGGTGGGGCTGGGGGCGGCTCTGTAAACAGGCTCTTGGCGAGGAGCTCAAAGCTGCAGGAGATGCGGCTCCAGCCACAAAGTCAAGGGCAGGCAGACAGGAGACCAGACCAGGCTGGGTCCAGACACAGACGCCGCAGACCACTTGCTGCTTCTGCCCTGCTCAGGGGCCCAGGGCCTCTGCCCGCCGTTCCAGAGGGAGTGTCTGCCTGGGTGTGCGCAGCCCCCTCCCGTCGCCAAAGCGGCCTTTCTAGTGCAGATCTGATGGCACTTCCACACCAAAAGGCCTTCAGGGGCACCTTGCTACTTCAGGGTAAAGCTCGCGGTCCTCGGCTTAGCGCACAGGGCCGTGCAGCCCTGCTAACCTCTCCCTCCTGTCTCACACCCACACAGGTGCTGATGCACACACCCCTTGAGGTTCCAGGAGGCCTCTTGTCTCTCCCTCCTCGTCTCACAAACTCCCTCAGCCTTCAAAACTCGGCTCAGGCCTCACCTTCTCCAAGAAGGCTTCCCAGCCTGATTGAGATCCGTTCCCAGCGGGCTCCCCAGAATGACAGGCAGCCTTCTATCTTAGCTTACCTCACTAGACTTTGATCCAATGGTTTACTAATGAATCTCTCTCATGAGCTCCTAGGACACAGAGTCTGTCTTGTTTGGTTTTGTTTCCAGGAAGACTGGCACGTAGCAGGTGCTTACTAGCTCTTAAGTAAGTAAATGAACGCACGGACAGATGCTGATGGAAGAAGAGCGAAAGAATGAAAGAAATGCTACTAGAGGCTTCTTCCCGCCTACGTGCTAGCCTCCCTGAGCTAGTGCAGAGAAATCCATGTCCTAGCTGGGCGGCAAAAAGCAGATATTCCTTGTGTGACTAATCCAAACCAGGCACCACGCTCGCCACCACGCGAGCCGCAGAGATTTCAAGATACGGCCTCGGCCCTGCAATGCTCCCAGCTGAAGAACAGATAGGCAGTTAAAATAGCAGTGTGGTCAGGCGGCCTGTGGCTAGATGCCGTGTGGACAACACAGAGGAGGCTCTTTCCCTGATCGCCTCCCCAGGGAGGGCAGGGAAGACCTTAGCGCGAGGACTGGAGTGCGACTGGGGCTTGAAGAGCAGTTGGAGCTGAACGGGGGCCCAGGCTGGTGCTGGTGCTGCAGGGATGGGGCGGGGAGGCTCTGGAGGTGGGGTGGCTCCTGCAGGGCAGCCCAGGAGGCGTGCGGAGTGGTGGGCTGGGACAGGCCCTGAACGTCAGCCCGAGGAGACTCGTCTTTAAGCCGCTGGCACAGGACATCAAAAAATGTGAACCGCGTGGAGGAAAGGTACACGGTGCATGAGAAGGGAAGATGAGAATGCAGAGCCCAGGCGGCAAGGCCCGGGCTAGGAGCTGTCGGGGCGCTCAAGAGGGAGCCTGTGAGTGGAAGCAGAGAACAAAGGCAGGGGCAAGAGAGGGGTGGCAGCTTTCGTATTTTCTTATTCATGGAAGACCTGATGGGATGTGGCAATCTGTTAGGACCAGGGGCCACGGGAGCAAAAGCCAAAGATGCTGCCGAAATTAAAGGTGGAAGAGAATGCCCGCACCCTGGGGGAAGTCGGGAGGTCGTGGGAGGGAGGTAGTTTGGGGCAACGTGAGGTGGCCCCTCGGTGTGGCCGTGATGGTGGCATAACCTCCCTCCCTCCCTCCCTCTGACGCCAGATCTGCATCAGCCATGAGGACACTGGGGATGCCCACCAGGGGAATGGAAACTCTAGGGAGACCTCAGGGCAGAGCAGGGGATGAGGGGAAGAGGAAGACCCCCATCCCCAGAAGCTGCCGGCACACACATAGAACTCCCCCAGGGGAGAACAAGGAGCTGGGCACAAAGGGCTGGGACCAAACTGCAGGAATGGTCACACCAAAAAGATGGACAAAGGAGGGCACAGGGGACACTGCCTAGAAGGTCCTGCCACAGGAAGTCAAGGAGCAGGTTTCAAGTCAGGAGGGCAAGGAAGGAGAAGAAAATGTGGATGTCCACACCTCATAGGACGTGAAGTCAAGAGCAATGGGGGGCAGTGAAGGCCACTGGTCTGGGGCCAGAGAGTCCCTCCAGCCACCAGGACCGCCTCTGAGGGGAGGAAGGTCCCGACGTGCAGAAGCAGAGTTGGAAGGAGCAGGCCACCGTTAGAGCAGAGCGCTCAGACCCAGGAGCCCAGGAGCAGGCCCGCGCTCGGCCAGGGCTGGGAGGAGGTGCATGAGCCACGGGAGGGAAGGCAGCATGGGAGACGGAGAGGTGAGGAAGCGTGAGAGAAATGGGAGAGAGAAATGGGAGAATTCAGTACAGCAGGCCCCAAAGGGATGCGAGAAGTGAGGCCTCTTTCCCTCTCCCTCTGTGTCTCCCTCTGTCTCTGTCTCTGTCTCTGTGTCTCTCATATGCACCTACTTGCTCGTACATCAGTTTGGAATGACCGTGGGGATGTTCTGGGCCATCTGAAGAGGTCCGTCTGTCCCACGAGCCATAAATCCAAATTCATTACAACGCAGCTACCCCCTACCCCCTGGTTCCCAAACATTTTTGAGAACCCTTTTTATATCCAAAACTCTTGCAGACCACTCCCTGCCACTTCCATACATATACCTGATAATGCTTGTATTTTTAGTATCCATGAATTAAGAAAACACGTAATAACAAAGAGCTACCATGAATAGAGCTGCGACAACCACAGACATCAGCACACTGGTGGACTATGGAGGCTAAGACACTGTCTACTAAGCCCAGACACCCAGCCCACTGGGCTCAGGGATCAGCACGATGCCGTGCCCAGGTCTGTGGCTCACGGGTGAGCCAGGCCCTCCACATGCCCGGCCTCCCCAGAGCTCTGCCCTGGCGCAGAGTTTCAGCGGATCTCATCTCGGAGGGCTAGAAGGAGGGGGGGCTGCTTACCGTGTGCGGGGGACCCTCAGGCCGGTGAGGAGACCCTGGCCTGGGGGCAAGCGGCTGGGAAGGGAGCCGGGTGTACAGGAGGAGGCCCCAGAAGACACCGTGGCCTTAGGGATGGGTNACACCGCGGCCTTAGGGATGGGCGGGATCACAACGCCCCCCAGAGACTTGTGCATCTTCTCGTCATTGCAATGCAGGTATTGTCTGGAGATCTGCACCTGGGAACGGAGGTTGGGGGAAGGTTCTGGAGGCTCATGTCCCAGGCCCCCCACACAGGGTGGTCCCTTTTATCAGGAGCCACCTGGGGTGCGGGCAGTGCTGGGAAGTGTTGCTTTTTCCTCTCAGCCACACCATCCTGGGACCCCCCCCCCCGAAAGCTCATTGTTTCCTTACCACTCCAAGACCGTAGACCTGGAGGGGGGCTCATCCCTACTCCCTTTTTATTATTATTTGTTTTTCTATTCTCCTCATTTCAGAGAATCCTACAACATCAGAGCTGAAAGGGATCTTCAAAAACATCTAGTCTAATACCTTCTTTTTACAGATGTGCAAACTAGGTCTGGATAAGAGGGTGACTGGCCCAAGCTCACACAGCCCATGGGGGGCAGAGTGGAAACCAGAGTCACATCTCCTGAGTTTTAGCTCAGCTTTCTTTCCCCTCTGCCACACTCCCTTGCCTATACTGGGGAGGGTCAGAAGCATGAGGAACTCTGGAACATTGAGACCAGAGAAGGCCTAGGGACCCCCAAGTGTAGGACTGGTGGTCACACAGCCTGTGCTCAGCACCTCTGGGGCAGCCAGCCGGAGCTCCCAGGCCAGCTGCAAAGGTTTTGGACCCTGCGGGGAAGATGCCCCTCCCAGTGCCACCCTTATCCTTGAGGGTGGCCCCTCACACACCCACGGAGAAGCTCAGGGCTCAGGAACCAGGGTTGGTAAAGAACGGAAACAAAGAGGGACCCCTGGGTGGCTCAGTGGGTTAAGCATCTGCCTTCAGCTCAGGTTATGATCCCAGAGTCCTGGGATGGAGTCCCGCATCAGGCTCCCTGCTCAGCAGGAAGTCTGCCTCTCCCTCTGCCCCTCCCTCAGCTCATGCACTCATTTTCTCTCCCTCAAATAAATAAATAAAATCTTAAAAAAAAAAAAAGAGTGGAAACAAAGAAGGACGGAGAGGCAAACTCAGAGCAGTCAAACCACCTTACCTCCTGGGCACCAGGTCTCAGCTCCTGGGGACCCTGACTGCTCCCAGGTGGGTCCAGGCCCTTCTCCTTGGCTCCGCCGGCCTCAGGGGTGGTGGGGATGCTCTGGATGGGAGGCATCGGCCTGGGCGCCCTCAGCAGCCTCTGAGAGGTGGCCCGGGGGATGGCGCTCCTCAGAGGAACTCCTTTGGGGCCTCCCACAGGATCTAAGGAGACTGTGCAGGGGGGTGGGGGTGAGGAAAAAGTTAGTCCCAGGAGCACAGGGAGGGGGCAATTCAGATACTGGCAACAGGACCATAGGTTCCAGGGGAGGCTGGGACTGAGCAGAAGGAGATCCACCCCAGCCCCACCCCCACCACTAGGCTGAGCGAGCAGACAGTGCTGAGGGCCCATTCCCATTCCTATAGAATTTGGTAATAAAGGCCAATCAAAGTCACCTATTTCAAATTCAGAGACAGGCTGGGCAGGAAGGGAAACACACCAGTACTAGACTAGGAGTTAAGACAGCGGGCTCCAGTCCTGGCTAGAAGCTGTGGGACCCTGGACAAGTCTCTGAATCTCCATCCACTCTTCTGTAGAATGAATGTAGTTACATCGTGGGGTTATCCAAAGATTCAGTGACTTACGTAAAATGCCAAGAAAGTACCAGGCACATGGCAAGTGCCCATAAATTACTTCTGTCCCCCCTTCCTTTTCAGCTAATGATGTGGGGGTACTGCTGTTTCGACACAGGGGACACCCTGACCTAATCTAAAAGCGGACCACTCCACGTTCAGCTCTTTAATGAGTAACTTCTGTGCCCAACAGGCATCCTCCCTGCCCTCTGCCATCCCCACAGTAAAGAGACCAGGATTATCTTTGCAACTATTGGTGGTGGTGAAAAAACCTTAGCATTTAATTCTCGAAGGCCATTTTGTTCCACCTACATCAAAGTGGTCACATCAAAACAACCAAGTCAAAATAGCTTCTCAGCTCCCCTGCCCAGCCTGGCTCCGCTTTGCCCTGCCGTCAGTCCTGTCGGTGTGTGGAGGGGAGGGAGGTCAGGAGGGGTCACAAGCCAGGTGGAGACGGTGCCCACCTTGGGACCCATCTGGGCAGTGGCACAGAGAGGCCAACATGGGCTCCATCCCGGTGCAGAGGGCAGCCCCAGCCCTGCTCTGGGGACCAGAGATCCCTGTCCCGCCACACTTGGCTGAGGGACCTGGTAAGTCAGGATCACCTCCCATCCAGACATTGAGTAGAACAACACCTGCTCTTTTTCTCCTGCACTAGAACTTTGTACAAAGAGATGGCATGTCTGGAAAAAGACTTCAAACCTCTCAGGGAGGGAGTCACTGCTCTGGCAACTCCGGAAGTTGCACCACTAGGAAATTCTAAGCAAGCTTCCCAGCATTCGACTCCCCACCTGCTGCCTCCGTCCTGTCCAGCCACAGGGGGACTCCGTACAGGGGCTCCCCTGCCTCATCCTGGGCACCATCGGGTGGGGGGGAGCATCCTTCTCAGTGGAGAAGATGTCCCCTTCCTTCCTAAGACTTCAAGGCTTTGTATTCCTTGTGTTACTCAAGCATTCACTGAGCTAAAAAAGGACCCAGTTATGTGATTGGTCCAGGAGAAGATATTAGTATCCCCATTACACTGAGGGGAAACGGAGGTCGAAGGGGTAACTGACTTGCCCAAAGTCCCAGAGCTAGCCAGTTGGAACCTGGCCTGTTTTCCTGGTCTGCCCACCACCCAGGTAAGAGAGAAATAGAAAGTGCCCACTGGTCAATTCTTTGCTCGTCCGTTCAACAAACACTTCCGGAGAATCTCCTTTGCCTCGCGCTGAGGACTCTGCGCCTGCCCTCTTAGAGAACGCCACCAAGTGCAAAACTCAGATGTGAAGCAAACAATCACACAAGTAAATACACAAATGCAAACCGTGAAAAGAGCTAAGAGAGAAAACTGGAGGGCGTCATTAGAGAGTGTCACTGGGATGGATGCTGGAGTCGAGGAGGCCTCTCTGAGGAAGGCTTCTGAGCCAAGCAAGAAGGATGAGTGGTACCCCCAGTGAGGAAAGGAGGGAGGTGGGGGAGCAGCCTGTCAGAGCCTGGGGCCAGAGAGAGCCCACCTGCTCCAGGACTGGAGGGTCAGTGTGTCTGACAGCAGACAGCAGGGGATAGAGTGAGCAGAGAGCAGGGGAGAGCGTGAGCAGAGAGCAGGGAAGAGTGAGCAGAGAGCAGGGGAGTGTGAGCAGA
>NC_048221.1:121838338-121965277 GCF_002007445.2 Ailuropoda melanoleuca
AAAAAAGGACCCAGTTATGTGATTGGTCCAGGAGAAGATATTAGTATCCCCATTACACTGAGGGGAAACGGAGGTCGAAGGGGTAACTGACTTGCCCAAAGTCCCAGAGCTAGCCAGTTGGAACCTGGCCTGTTTTCCTGGTCTGCCCACCACCCAGGTAAGAGAGAAATAGAAAGTGCCCACTGGTCAATTCTTTGCTCGTCCGTTCAACAAACACTTCCGGAGAATCTCCTTTGCCTCGCGCTGAGGACTCTGCGCCTGCCCTCTTAGAGAACGCCACCAAGTGCAAAACTCAGATGTGAAGCAAACAATCACACAAGTAAATACACAAATGCAAACCGTGAAAAGAGCTAAGAGAGAAAACTGGAGGGCGTCATTAGAGAGTGTCACTGGGATGGATGCTGGAGTCGAGGAGGCCTCTCTGAGGAAGGCTTCTGAGCCAAGCAAGAAGGATGAGTGGTACCCCCAGTGAGGAAAGGAGGGAGGTGGGGGAGCAGCCTGTCAGAGCCTGGGGCCAGAGAGAGCCCACCTGCTCCAGGACTGGAGGGTCAGTGTGTCTGACAGCAGACAGCAGGGGATAGAGTGAGCAGAGAGCAGGGGAGAGCGTGAGCAGAGAGCAGGGAAGAGTGAGCAGAGAGCAGGGGAGTGTGAGCAGAGAGCAGGGGAGTGTGAGCAGAGAGCAGGGGTGAGAGTGAGCAGAGAGCTGGGAAGAGTGAGCAGAGAGCAGGGGAGTGTGAGCAGAGAGCAGGGGAGTGTGAGCAGAGAGCAGGAAAGAGTGAGCAGAGAGCAGGGGAGTATGAGCAGAGAGCAGGGGAGTGTGAGGAGAGCAGGGAAGAGTGAGCAGAGAGCAGGGGAGTGTGAGCAGAGAGCAGGGAAGAGTGAGCAGAGAGCAGGGGAGTGTGAGCAGGGAGCAGGGAAGAGTGAGCAGAGAGCAGGGGAGTGTGAGCAGAAAGCAGAGAAGAGTGAGCCGAGAGCAGGGGAGTGTGAGCAGAGAGCAGGGAAGAGTGAGCAAAGAGCAGGGGAGTGTAAGCAGAGAGCAGGGAAGAGTGAGCAGAGAGCAGGGGAGTGTGAGCAGAGAGCAGGGGAGTGTGAGCAGAGAGCAGGGGAGTGTGAGCAGAGAGCAAGGGAGAGAGTGAGGCACAGGCACAGGGTTAGGGCAGTCGCCTCAGGCACAGGGGACTGTTCAGGAGCTTACTCTAAGCACATCCAAAAACCACGGGGTCAAAACTAAGGATGTACTGTATCATGTCTAACATATCATAATAAAAAATTATTATAAATTAAAAAATAAAATAAATAAATAGATAAATAAAAACAAAAACCATGGGTGATTCTAAGCATTGCTGGTGGGAGTGGGAGGGAGAATATGATCAGATGGGCAATTCAGCAGGATCCCTCTAGAGAGAAGACTAGAAAGAGGAGAAGGAAGCAAGGGTGGGAATGGGAAGGTTAGTCAGGAGGCCCGTGCAGAGCCCAGGCAAGAGGTACATTCCCAGGAGGGTGGCTCACAGCACCCTGGGTGGGTGCGCCCTGGCCAGCTGGATGCCTACTGATTCTCACAGCCATGTGGCCTGGGATCCCTGGCCTCAGGGTGGGTGGGAGGCGGGCGGGCAGGGCCCAGCACTCACCTCGGGAGGATGCTGCCAAGCCCTCCGAGAGCCTCCTTTTCTTGAGCTTGTCCTTGATCTGGGTGGTGTCCCGGGCCACGCTGTTGGCCTCAGACTCCAGAGAGGAGAAGGGTGCCAGGGGGTTGGAGCCCAGAGACAAGGCCGCAAGGCTCCTGGGGTGGCCATTTCTGGCCTGCCAGCCCTTCAGGGGGGCATCCAGCTTGAGGCTGCTGGGGTCCCCGTGTCCACTCACGAACTGCAGTGGCTTCTCCAGCAGGACACTCGGAGCTGGCTGGAGGGAGGCTGAGGGAGACAGAGGCAAGAGTGTCCAGGCACACAGTACCCACTGTGGTACCAGGTACCAGCGAACTCTTCGGGGCTATTCCTTAGAACAGTCCGGTCTTGCCCCATGAATCCTGATCATTCGATGTTACCATTGCTCCTTGGGTCAATTCATTCATTCAACAGTATCTGGGAAGCCTAACCTTAACAAGACCTGTGTCATGAGCTACTCAAGGGAAGAAAAGGGGAGTCAGTATGCAGCTCTGTGACAGCACAGACATGAGGCCATAAACATTTAAGGAAGGCCTTCTGCCCAGGGACCACCATCCAGCAATCTCCAGGATCCCAACCAATCCATTCAATATGCCTGACAATACCAAATGCAGATTGAAAAGAGAAGTTCAGGTGACTCGGAACAAATCATGCTTCCGTGCAGACACCAGCTTAGCCAATCACTCTTTCCACAAACATTCAGTGAGCATCTCCTAAGTGCCAAGCTCTGTCCAGGCAGTGGAGACCCAGAGATGGGTGAGACATAGTCTTTGCCACGAAAGGACTTTCAATCTATTAGGGAAATAGGATTTGTCCCTAAATGGGTTCATTACAAGGTAAACTGTGAGATGTGCCACGAGAGATACCAACAAAATGCTTTGTGCATACAGAGGAGGAAGAGAAGGATCTGGAAAACCTTCATGAAGTGGTGATGTTTGAACTGGGCCTTGAAGGAGCCTAGACCATGGAAGGGCCAGGGAAAACAAATACAGAGACCAGCTTTTAGAATCTCTGCCACACACACAACATTTTTTGGAAGGCCTTGACCTAAGCCACGAGACCCGCAGAAGAGGCCACAGATCCTGGACAGCACCAGACCTGGCAAAGGCTGACCTGGGTGCCGGCCACAGGCCTGTAAGGGGAGTAGCCCAAAAGAGGGCCAGTAGCTAGAACAATCATGTTCCCAAGCAAACACGGGAGTGGGGGCTCTGCAGAGAAGAGGGTCTGAAGCTAGAAGTTAGAGCAGAAAGTGGCCGAGAATCTGAATGGCTGTCCTGAAAATCACCATGCCATCAGCTGCCCTGCTAGAGGTGCCCCCGTCCCCACCACCACCCTGGCTGCGGAATGCCTGCCCAGACCCCCAGGCGAGGGGCTGCAGACCCTGTCTTCCTGGGGCTCACGGGGGGGCTTTCCCTGGGTTCTGATGAGAGTGAGGGGTGTGCTGGGATCCCCACTTCCTTGTTTCTGGGGGTCCCCCTCTGTGCACCTCCATCCGCTGGGGCACAGAATTTTTAGCAGGGGACCACAGTAAAAATAGCTGGAGGACACGGCCAGGCATCTAAACCAACTCACGTCCTCTCTCCAGGAGGGGGCCCAAGGTCTGCTCTCTGGTCCCTAGCCCTGACTGGGCAGCTGCTGGAGGAACTCCAGTTCTGTGCCCCCAGTCCCCAAAGAGGCCACCCAGAGCACTGGAAGGCCATTTGCTGTGACCGAGTCAGCAGACCAAGTCCCCCCCACCTCACCTGCTTCATAAGTCTGCAGCCTGGAGTCACTGCCTCCACCTGGGAGTGCACGGGGCCCTGCACTGGTCCGAGGGACACTCCCACAGTACACGGCCACCGGAGCCAGAACCTTGGCTGGGGACAGAAGCACGGGAAATCCACTGACACCAGGACTGGGGAACAGGCTGCCCCAGCACTCTCCCCCTCAGGGTCTCTGTGGCCCATCCCCCAAACGAGAGCCTGGCCCACAGATTGGGGGGGGCGCTGCCCCACACCCAGCAGGCCAGGGCCCTGCCTGCTAAGGAGGTGGAGATGCCCAGACCCTCCCTGAGGGCCCAGCCCCATTCCTCTGACCACAAAACAGGCCAGTTCCTCAGCCAGCCCACCAGCACGGAGAGTGGAGGCAAAGCCAGCCGAGTTTCTAGAACATTCTGAGCCTTTCTCTGGGCCCAGGAGCCCATGGAGAACAAGTTGAGCATGGAGGGCCAGCGTCAGCCAGCAGAGAGCTGGGCCACCTGCCTGGCTCCGTCTTCCAGGCCAAGTGCAGCCCCTTACCTGCGGAGACAGCATCACGGGTACTCATGCCCTGGGTGGAGAAAGTGCCTGGGAGTTTGTCCAGAGGCAGCAGCTACTTCCGGGCCGTAAGCACAGTCCTTGGGGATCCAGAAGGCTGCAGCCTGTAACATCCAGGGTCCTACTATAGGGAGCAGCAGAGCGATGTCAGTACAAGTAAACACTTTTTAAAGGACTTTGCAGGAAGCACAGCAGGAAAAAGTATTCTTGGAGTGAGGAAATCTGCTGCTGGACCAAAGGATGCCTCTTCTCTGACATTCTGACTCTCTGAGATGCTTGAAGCTTTCCAGGTGCCAAGGCTGCGTCACTGTGAGCAGAGCGGTTTATGAAGAGTGTCACCAAACCCAGTAAGCTGGCTTCACGTGTGGCTTTGACAAGGACACCTTAGGGTCTCCGGGGAAGGTGGAATTTATCAAGGCAGAGCCTGACGCCTTCTTTCTCCATTAGTTTCTATTTTCTGCAAAATCCCATTTTCTCTGCCTGCTGCCCTGGAAGCTCCTGACAAATGTCAAGCTTTGTGGCTCTGCTTATCCCTCAGATACGTGGCAGGGTCTCCCCAGAAACCGGCTCTCTAGTTTTCTCTTGGGATATGCCAGGCTCTCTCTGCACGAAGTTCTTGGCCCACATTCTCACCAAGCCATACACTTCCAACCCTGTCAGAGAGTAATTTCATTGTCCTGGGGCCAACTGCTTGGCCACATCAAGCCTCTTCCTCTCCCTTAAACCTCTGGGGTCAGTCATCAGCTCTTGCTCGGGACCTAACTTCATTCTCTTTGCGTGTGACAAGAGTCTCACCCAGACTCTGTGACTTCACACAGTTTTATAGTCTCTGCTGAGGTAAAGGTGACCATTTTCACCCTGACAGATAGGGAGGTGGGTGGCCAGAGCCTAACAGTGACAAAATCAGGTGTAAAGGCCACATCTCCCAGTCTCTACTCTGGAGTAGCTCCCTCGAGATATCATCTGGGGACAGGACAGGATGCAGTGCCAACTTGCTTTTGCTGAGCAGCAAATCCCAACTCAGAAACTGAGAAAACCTGCCTTCCGTCTGGAAGCCAGCCTGCCACCGTCCTCACCCTGGCCCCAGAAGGCAGAGCGGCTCCTAGCAACACTTCTGGCCCCAACAGAGGTTCCAGCCCAGCCTTTGCCTGGTCTCTCTGCTTACGTCCTCAAGCACTCAGGTTCTCTGTGCGAGGAGAATTTTCCTCACAACTCCCTATGTGCTGACGACTAGGATAAGTATTTGGCCAAAAGGGAATGTCGGTGAGACACAGAACTTCTCCTGAGCAAGGTGGTGGGAGACTACTCCGCAGGTCTCAACACCCTGCCCCTCGCCCCAGTAAGCTGGCAAAGAGACTCAAGAGATTGGCAAGGCAGCTGCTTCCGCCAAAGCCCAGCAGGAATGTTCCAGGTGGGCACAGGTCATCCACAGCTGAATTAGAGCAAACAAGCTAGAGTCCAGGCTTTGCAGGCAGTGAGAGCTCAGACTCCTGCTACCGTATCTAACCAGAGCACTGGCTTTCTGTGCAGAGAAGTTAGCTACAGCCCCTGTTCTCAACTGTGGCCGCCGATCAGAATCACCTGGAACCTGATAAAAAACGACAGATTCTAAGGCCCCACCTCCGACCCCTACTGAATGAGAGTCTTCTAGGGAACAGGCCACATGGATCTGTTTGGTTTGTTTTTCTTAACTCCTGAGTGATTTCGATGTTCAAACAGGATTGAGAACCACTGGGCTACAGTTTGGATTCACTTTCTAACGAGATCTCAGCCCTGCTTCTCACCTTCTGCTATCAAAGTGGTTATTGCTACCTCAGTTTCCCCAAAGTGATCACTCTCTAGGAGGCTAAAGAGAAGATTTGGAGCTGCCTGAGAGTACAGATGGCATAAGTCTCAGTGGCCACAGTAGACAGCAAAGGGCCTTCTGAACAAGACAGCCCCATCCCCACTCGCCACAACCACCTCAACAGGCAGAACGGCCACTGGCCAAGACGGCCGACATGACTCCATGCCCTGGGGACACCCGCAGTACAGAAAGGAGTCCTGCATCCACATCACAGCTTGCCAGGGCAACCCAGCAGGCAGACCCCCTCTTGGGCTTGCTCCTGACTGTGTCACATGTCTGACCCCTTAGGCCCTCTGGGTCTGCATGCAGGATCTCCTGGGCACCTGCCCAAGGGGAGGTGGCCACAGCTGTATATGGACAAACAACCATGTCTTATGTCACATGTGAGAAGGATGAGCGGCACCTCCCCAGGAAAACCACAGAGGCCCAAGACCTGGTAGGAACTTAAAAATCTATGTACAAACTCTAAAAACCAACATCAGAAATTCTAGCACCAATGTGGCTAGAACTTTGGGGTTTAGTATCAACCAGACTTAGCACCTGATCCCCAAGACACAATCCACTGAGCCCCCATTAGCACCTGGCACTGTTCTGTTCTGGGCACCGAGGAGTGACTGTTCCCTATTGGAACAGCCGATCCCTGACCTAAAGGGCTAATAGCCAGTGGGTTCTGGGGTCCAGGATTCTGTCCTCACTCCCTGAGGCTCTGGATTGACCAAGGTAGCTGGCTCCTCCACCCTTGGCCTCGGTTTTCCAGCTTCGGGAGTGGAGTGACCCAAGGTAACTGACTGTTGTCCACTCCTTCCACTAAAGCTATGGCTACAGAGGTCCCATGGTGACTGGCACCACAGGAACGAAAAAAGGTGACAGAAGGGACTCAGGTTTCAAGTGGAAAGGAAACAAAGCTAGAACTGGCCCAGTAAAGCACGTCAGCCCCAGGGACAAGATCCCAGTCACCCCTGTGCCCGCAGAGGCCCCAGAGGAGTCAGGCCCCCGATCCCGAGATGCAGGCCCACCTGCCCCCTTCTCAGGGGCTGCCACACGTGCAGCTTCCTTCATGTGGCCGTGACACTACCCACTCCTCCTTTTAGAGGCCTCTGAGAGACGTGCGCTCCAGGAAGTCAGAGTTCTCGCCCCCTCCAACGTGCTGGGTGGGCACAGTGGTGCCATGCGAAGGTGGGTAGAGAAGGGGACTAGGGCGAAGATGGTAGAGTGAACAAACTGAGGTTTTGAACCCAAACACGTCCCCCACTGAAACAGTCTCTCTCTGGAGAGAGAACCCAGCTGGGCACCCCGACCACTTGCCCCTCCCATATTAACTTTAATTCCTCTGAGCTTTGGTTCTTTATCTGAAAAAAATGGCCTACCAAAGGGTTTGGTCGAGATTCAGTCATGTGTGAAAAGAACTCAGCACCATTGCTGGTAGATAGTCAATAAAATCAGGTGTGGACTCTTCCACTCCCTGCCCCCGCCCATGCGCCATCTTTAAAGTTATGATGGGCCAGCCCTCCGTCCCTACAAGATAGACCCAGGTGACAAGGGTGCCCCTCACATGGAGGAGACAGACGTATCCATTGAGTCAGAGGCTCAAACCGGCGGGGCCGGGCCCTCCTGCAGTTCTCACCTGGGATGCTGTGTTGTGAAGCGACACCAGGCAGAGCGCAGGGGGTCCTGGGCAGAGATGGGCATACAGGAGACCAGCAGTGCTGTCGGACTAGGCGCCTGGAGACCCTCCACAGGAGGGCAGCATCCTCGCTGGGGCTGGAAGCAGGGTCTAGATGGGGAGGGAAATGGGAAAGGCCTCGCAGGCTGAGAAAACAGTCTGAGTAGAGGCGTGGAGGAACAAACAGGCTGTGAGGTTGGGGTTTGGCAGGAGGACCCCAGCCTGGGAAGGCGGAGAGCGGCGTGGTGAGGGAAGGGGACTCTAAAGACTTTTTGAGGAGAGGAATGACATCATCTGACTCCTGAGGCTGGAGTCATCCCAGGAGTCTTCTCCACCAAATCCAGGAGACTGATCCCCCCACCCCCCAGACACCCCAGAAGAGGCACCCAAGGCCTCCCACGCAGGCTCCTAGCTTCAGGGGTGACTGGCATGTGGGCTGGCAGGAAAGCAGCTCACAGATGACATGGCCCCCAACCCTAAGTGCCCCCCTCACCAGCTCGGGAGCTACACCCACTGGCTGCATATGCCGCCTCCCTGCCGTAATGGGATCAGGTGGGGTCAACACTCCTGTAACCCTCTGCGCTCCAGACAACAGGACGTGCAACAGCTAGCAGCCCCGCGGGACTGTAAAGAAACACAAAGTGCCAAACACGGTGCCTGGCACATAGTAAGCGCTCCATGACTGTTTGCAGCGCGCATGAATGAAGCAATCAAAATTACAGCCCATCTTTACAGACAGTCTTGTTGAGCAGAAACGAGGCAAGGGAACCAACGGTTCTTAGTTCCATGCTGTTCTGCGCCAGGCGTGGGGCTAGGTGCTGCCACAGGTAGAGCAGCAAAGGCAGATGTTATCACCCTTGTTTTATGCCTAAGAAGACTGGGGCTCAGAGACGTTAAGTAGTGGGATGAAGGCCATGCAGCTGGCCAGGGGAGGCAGCGGGGCTGACGCTCTCTGCACGGGAGGCAGAAGAAACCCGGGGCTTCACAGCGTGCCACAGCCCCACATTAAATTCCATCATCTACCAGCAGCAAGACTTCACACACATTACTTAACCTCTCTGAGCTTCCATCTAACTGCAAGGGGGAAATAATAATGCCTTTCTCACAAGGTTACCGAGCATATTCAATAAAATATGAAAAGCAGCTCAAATCATCTGGCCCCTAAACAAGAATTCAACAAATGGGGGCTATTAATATTATTCTTTAATAACGATTTTAGTGTGTGTGTTAAGATATGCAAGAAGAGGGAAAATGTCCTTTTTGAAAGTTTTTGGGGCAAGAAACTCCAGAGGCATGGCTGAGGCTGGGTGGCAGAATGAGGTGCCACCTGGCGGATGTCCTTCATTGCGGAAGTTTTCTGGGGCGAGGAGGCAGCGGACAGGCTGGGGCAGGACCCTTAGAAGAGCAGCTCAAGTGTCACCTTGCTGGGAAATGCTCCGAGATCCCTTCTTACCAGAACAGACAGTCTGTGAAGAAGGCCGCTGGCACCTGCATCTTCATGACTTTCCGGGACAGGGTGGATCTCAGGTCAAGGGCCCCAAGCAGAACTTCTCGACCGTTTTTTATTCCCAACACAGCTAAGGAATGTGGCCTTCCATTTGCACTAGTTCAGTGTGTGTGTTGGGGGAGGGGAGTAGGTACAGAGAGAGGAAGAAGAGAGCTGCCTCTATGTCCAGGGCTGTGACATTCAAAACAGCCACCCACCTCCCAGGAATTCTGATATGAGACATGGGAAGGCTGAGAGAAAGGTTTTGGTTGAGAAAAAGTTTTATTTAAGCTCTGTTTGGAAAATAATGACAGTAAATGACCAGCACAGCTGCCCTGTGTGATTGTTCAGGTTGGGCACTGCACAAGACATCATAATTAAGGGGACATCATTCACACTGCAGACCCTACAGATTTGCACATTTATTGCCCTTCTTTGATGAACAGAAGTAAAGTGCCTTGATAAAGAGGTGTCTTTTTCTAGCTCACACAAAGGCACGGGATGAGCAGTGAAAAGGGTATGTGACATATCCATAAATTTACAAAATTCAAAATCTTCTGAGCCTGCCCCACTTTTGTGTATCATCTTGGTACAGATATAAATTAGAGATCAGAACATGTGCTAGTAATTCAACGAAGCTTCACGTGGTGGGGCAAGAGGTGCCTCATCTGCTTCTCTTGTCTCTGAATTTTGAGCTGTAAGAGACCTGAAGGTCAGCTAGTCCCCTGGCTGGTAACTGAGGGGTTAATGTGGGCTTGGGGAGGCTACAGGACATACCCAGGGCCTTCAAGAGCCAAAGCGTATCGAGGGGGCCATACCCCTGCAGGTATCACACTGGCCACCAGCTGGCAAGGTCCTCAGCTCTCTTCCCCCCCTCCCACAAATGGGCACCTCAGCACTGGGCAGGGCAGTGCCTCAGACCACAGGGCCTGGTCAGAGCCATGACAACGAGTTCCTGAGGACTACGTTTCCTGGTGGGCTGGGCGCCATTGTGTCAATCCTGCTTGAAATCACACAGCCACTGGCTGGCACTTGGAAACCTTCTGTCCATCCACCCTGACATTTCCACCATCAAGGGCTGAGCTGTCCAAGAGCTTGGTCCTAGTCCTGGAGTCGGACAGAGAGTGGCCCGGTCCATGTCTGGTGGAAGGCTTCCCGCATGTTTCCCTGCTCAGGGAGCCCTGCCCAGCAGCCGGAGCTCCAGTCATCAAACTGCACAGGTGCAAGAGGACCAGAGGGGCTGAGAAGGAGGAAACACCTCTTCCAATCAGCATCTCAGCAGACTTGGGGTGGCCATGCCTAGCGTCTAAATGCCTGTCCCATTCCAGGAAATGGCTCTTGACAAAGGTCTCCCTGTAAGAAGCTCAGCAGACTTCCCCACCAGCTCTATCCTTTCCCATGGACCCAGGAGAAAGCTGACTGCTTGACCAAAAGCTAGAACCTTCCATGTGCCTCTCCAGGACATACGCCAGGTTTTGCCTGGAAAATGGAAAGGGCTTCTGTGAAGAGCCATTTCTTCAGTCCCCATTTTATTAAAGGGAAAGCCAAGGCCCCAGGAAGGGATGCAAGGAGGGCCAAAACCCAGAGGTTTTGAAGCATAAACACAGTGGAAATGTCAGACCTCCAGAAAGCTGCAGGCTGGAACTGCTGGAGCCTAGGGCTGCTGTTCCAAGATCGATGGCGGAAGAATATTGTGGATGAGTGACTGTCCCCTAAGAAGGAGAATGGGGGTGCAGGGACAGAGGGGCCCGGAGGGCAGAAGAAAATGGAGGTCGGGAAACAGCACCATGAGGGGGCTGAGCAAGGAGACCAGGGGAAAGGGGCCTCCCCCAAAAGAAGGAAAGCCAAGAGGAAGAAAGGCAAGACAGGCCCTGACCCCTGCTGATTGGAGAAATGCAAATTAGTCAGACTGCGGTCGCCAAAGATGGCCAAAAATGAAGACTCGGAGGACATTAAGTGTTGGTGAAACGCGGAGCAGCCAGGGCTCCGACGCAGGGCTGGCGAGGGGCACGCAGGCACGGCCACAGGGGAAAGCGCTCTGGTTCATCTACTACAGTTACAGACGTGCGGGCTCTCTGCCCAGCAAGACCGCTCCTAGCGTCTACCCTCGAGAAAACCTGGCATGTTGTGAACCGAGACCGAAGTACGAGAATGTTCACAGCAGCTCTGATGGCAATGGCCCAAATCTGGAAATAATCCCAATGCCCAACAGGAAACTGGAGAAAAATTTATGGTATTCATGCCGCGGAACATTCCACAGCAATGAAAATGAACAAAACTACTCAACGCCAGTCCACTCAACACCATGGGTGACTGCGCAGTCCATGTTTACTGAAAGAAGCTAGGCACAAAGGACTCCTGAGGCTGCCATTCTGTGTGTATGAAGTTCAAAGAGAAAATTCCTAACAGCTTAGACATGCACGCAAAGATGGTAAGACTTTGTGCAAAAGCCAGGGGAAATGAGGAATGTGGTCAACCGTGGGGGGCAGGGAGGCGGCTGTGATAGGAAGGGACCTGTGGGAGAGGTGGCTGGGGGCTGCCCTAGAGGGGATCTCTTTCCTGCCCTGGGCGGTGGTGGCTATGCATTGACATTATAATGCTACTTTGAACGGCTGGTGAATCTTATACACTTTTCTGTGGGCAAGAGGTTGAGTATAAAACAAGTAATAAACTTCTAATCATGTCAGGGAGCAGAGTCAGGTGCCTGTGAGGTGACCCTGGGGGCAACAGGTGACCTTGAGGTAGGTCCCTCCTGAGCTCAGCCTGACACCTCCCCGGCACTTGCTCCCACGACAGTCCCCCTCCAAGTCCGCTAGGCTGCAGGGCCTGAGCTGGCCAGCCTGGGGTTCAAAACCCTCCACAGGGATGCACCCACTGAGCACAGACCCTACAGTCCCTTCCAGAGCTCTGGAAGAAACACCAGCCCTTCGAGGTCCCAAGCCAATATGAGCCCTTGTCCTGGAGAGGCAGTTCACGAAACCCTTGTTTCGGGAGCCCAAAACCTGCTCTGGAAAGGAACGCAACCATCTCCACTGTAATAATAATGGCACCAACAAAAGTAAGTTTCGTCGAGCACCGGAGCCAACACACTCCCCTCTCTCCGTACCATCTCCACCCTTCCCAAGCCCCGGGAGAAACGTCACTTAACGCCCACTTTACATGCGAGGACACTGAGGCTCAGAGGAAAAGAGCCTAAGTTCACACAGCCAGTAAGAGGTGGAGCCCGGATTCAAACCCAGACTCAGGACCGCGGTAGTGGAAGCATCCAGGCCTTGCAGCAGGCAGAGCTGGCTTTGAATTCTGCTTCTTCCAGCCTGTCCAAGGCCTGCACCCCAGCGCCCCTAACACAGAGCCTTCCTCATCCCTCTGGCACCATCACCCGCAGCACCCCCAGAGAGTGGAGATTACCCCCAAACTTGGAGCTCTGCCGGAGGCCGTGGCCAGCAGGAGAGGGCAGCCCCCTTCCCTAGCTCGCAGGCTCAGAGAGCAGCAGGCTCTGCAGAGAGGAAGGGACCGCCCCACAGTGCCATGGCCTCCATCCCCCAGAGCCCTTTGTCCATGCTTCAGATCAGCTCCCCCACACTCTTCTGAGGACTCCAGCCAGGCTGACCCTCCTCCCACTCCCTTCTCCCCTGCACATCCCCCTTACCTCTCTGTCCAGAGGCCAACCCCGGTCACTGGAGGAATCCAGGCTCTGTCATCTCTCCGTGGACAATGCGGCCCATGGGTACAGAGGGGCAAGGACGAGGTGGCCCCAGGCCTGGCCAGCCCCAGGCTGTGGAACAGGCCCCTGGCCTGCCGCGAGTGAGCTTCTGGCCTCTGCCAGGCTCTCCTTGAATAAACAAGGCTGCATAGCAACTGCTGCTCTGAAGGAGCCCATAGCTCCTACATGAGGGAGAGAAGGAGCCAGGAGACATTTCCCCTTGGCTTCATTTCCTTTGGGGCCCTGCCAGGCTCAGGGCACTCCCAAGTGGCCAACCTGTCCTGTGGGGCTACCGGTGAGAGACAGCTGGGCCCCACTGCGGGGTGACCACAGCAAGGGAGTGCGTGGCCGTCTTGGGGCAGGGATGCCGCTGGCAGTGAACCCCTGGTTTTGCTGCAGGGGCCTATGAGCCCAATTCTGGTTCAGCTATCAAGCTGTTTCTAGATACAGAAGGGCAGGGAGTGTGAGCACCCAGGCCTGCGCAACAGGCAGAGCTGGCTGGGAATCCCGATCCAGCTGCTTCTAGCTGTGTGACCTCTAGCCAGTCCTTAACCTTTCTCAACTTGTTTCCTCATCTGTAAAATGGGGATAACAATACTGACTTGATAGGGTAACTGTAAGGATTAAATAGGGCAGGTAACAGGCTTGTGATTACGTCCAGCCTGTCACAGGCCCCACATCCCCAGCAGAAACACATGCAGAGCAAGAAGCCTGTGGCCTCCTCCCCAGCCAGATTTCACTATCGCAGCTTTTGGAAAATGTGAACACTAATAGTCCCTACGTACTTCCTCACTGCGCCCAGGCCCTCGTTAGGAACACCAGGCTGACATTGTGACAACTGTTCCCATTCCTCACGCTACCCGCTTCTAACTCTCCCCATCCAAGCGGCACGACAGGGTGGGGACGATGGGAGCCAGGGGCCTCGTTGACTTTATGCAGCCTCGCAAAGAGCCACTTGCCCAAAGACACTATGAAGTTTTCTAGGCGGGTCCCCCACAGTGTTTACAGGGGAACAGGCAGGCATACATAATACAGAGCAGGGAAAGCGGGCAGGAGCCTGGTCACTCATCCAAGAGGCCTGGCCGACTGAATCATACGTGCCCAGGGATTACTGACTGAATGCTCTCCTGGTCTTTCCAGCACTTTCCTGGGTTCTCTCCTCTTCTTTGAGACACCACTGAGGGTGGGCCTGTGGGGCCTCTCCCGAGGCCCTGGAAGGAACAGCAACCACGCTCCACGAAGGGACCAGAAGGGCCAGCCCATAAGCACTGAGAAGATTCCCCCACGGCAGGTGCCGGCCCCGGGACTGAACCTCACAGGCCCACTGAGCTCCACGGGAAGGCTGCTGCCCTCCCTCGCTCCTCGGGGGCAAGCTGGCAAGGTGAACTGAGCTCCTGAGCTCCCTTTACAAAGGCCCCAGGAAGGAGGCACTGCCTCCAAACCAGGACCAGCGGCAGCTAGGAGCAGGAAGAGGCTTCCATGTGTTTTGCCCTGGACTCCCCCTGCAAGGTAGTACGAAAAAACCTGAGGCTACAGATGGGGAAACTGAGGCCCAGCAAGGTGAGCCCTTGCCCATGTTTCATAGCTTATCAATGAGGGTAAATCATCAGTGTCAGAGCCAGATAGCGCGGGGACAGGATGAGGTCAGCCTTCATGTCCCTGAGCTCTGCTGGGAGAGGGCATGTGTGCACCCCCCTCCAAGCCCATCCTTACCTCACAGCCCAAGAGTCAGAGCTTCGAAAATACAGATCCGATGATCACTCCCCAGCCCGACAACCCTCATGGCTTCCAGTGTCCTTAGGTAAAGCCACACTGGGCACCACATCCGACAAGCCCCTCCAACCTGGGCCCGTCCTGTTCTCCTTCAGCCCCGTCTCTCCCTGTGCCTCCTGCTCTCCTCCTGACCCTGCTGGACCGTGGGCCGTAACGCGTCTCCCGTGGCCTTCCTGTGCCACATTCTCCGCCAGATGCCGGGAACACAGGAAAGATGACATTTGCCCTTAGGAGCTGAGTAATGGAGAGAGACCCCCCAAACTCCCTGGGCATTCCTGCATTACCTACATTTCGTGCAGCCCTTGACAAGCGGGGCTCTGGGGGCAGACTGGATCTGATCCCAGCCACTGCACGAGCTCACACAAGACACAAGCTGTTGGAGCCCCGGCTTCCCCACGTGCCAAGCAGGGAGGAGCGGAGCTCTCCCCACCTCCCGGGGTGTTTGACCCTCGGAAAGCACTCGGGGCTCTGCCGAGTGGGCGTGGAGTAGGCACTCGGTGAGTCACAGGCTCCCCATGATGGGGACCACATGACCAGAGTGAGCCTGGGGGCCATGAGGTGTGGTGTCAGCCTGAAGCCTGAAGGCTAAGGGGCTGGCCAGGTGCCAGCAGGGATGGAAGCTATGGAAGCCCAGGGCCCAGGAGCCAGGGGAGTTGCCTGGATGGGAGAGTGGGGGTCTGGGGGTAGGCTGCCATCTGGAAGCTTTCTGGTCACTCACCTGAAGAGATCCCAGAAGGAAGGGACTTGAATCTCCCGCCTCACCAATTTATTGTTATTTCTTTTGCCCTCCTAAATATTTTCAGATCGAATTTTGTCTTCTTTCTTCAAGAAGCCCCCACATTGTTTAAGCTTCAAGCCTCACAAAGCCTAGATCAACCCCTGATGAAAGGGTGCACGGGGCACAGGCAGAGGAATTCCAGAGAGTGGGAGCCTGCGGGGCACAGGCGAAGGGGGTGAAGGAGGAGAGAGCACATCTTAACGTCATCCAAGCCACCTGAAAGACCCCAAACACGTGGCTCTCAGGCCTCTGGGTGTCTGCCTAATAGCTCCCCTTGCATAGCACCACACGCCCACACCACACACAAGCATGCACCCACATGCCCACACATGCATGCACCCACATACATATACATACTTGCATATACACATGCACTCATACACATGCATGCACCCACACATGCATACGCATGTGCATATACACACATACACATACATATATACACATGCACTCGTGCACATGCATATATACACATTCGTGTACAATCACATACACACATATACACACTTGCATATACACACTCATACACACGTGCACATACACACATGCACATGTACACATATGCGAACACTTACACGTGTGCATATACACGTGTGCACCCACATATGCATACACACGTGCATACACACACATGCACTCATACAAACGTGTGTACATACGCACACACATGCACACGCGTGCACATTCACACGTGTACACATGCACAGTCACATGCATGCAGGTACACAAAATCACACATGCACACATACACGTGTGCATATACACATGCACTCACACATGTGCATATACACATGCACACACCACACACTCATACACACATGCATTTACACATAATGCATACACATGTGCATATACACACAATACATGCACACACATACTCATGCTTGTGTGCCTGGTGAATCCCTACCCATATTTCAAGACACAATTTGTTATGGGTTGAATTGTGTCTCCTGAAAATTCATATGTTGAAGTTTCAGGCCCCAATAACCCAGAATGGTACCTTATTTGAAAATAAGGTCTTGCAGATATAACTGGCTCTGTTAAGAGGAGGTACTAGTGGAATCTGGTGGGCCCCAATCCAATAGGACTGGTGCCTTTATCAAAGGGGAAATTTGAACACATGAGCACGCGCGCACGCACACACACACACACACGGAGAATGCCGTGGGAAGATTGGAGTTAGGCTGCCACAGCCAAGCAACTACCAGAAGCTGGGAGCAGGGCCTGGGTCATCCTTCCCTAGCACCTTCAGAGGGAGCATGGCCCTGCCAATGGGGTTGACTTTGGACTTGTGGGCTCCAGCACTCTGAGCCAATAAATTTCTGTTGTCCTAGGCCGCCAGTGTGCTACATTTTACAGCAGGCCCAGGAAACTGACTCAGAGCTCAAGCATCCCCCTCCTGGAGAAGATCCCTCCTCCTTCTAGAGTCTGAGGGCAGACTATCTCCCACTCCTCCCACACCCCATCCTCCCTCCTTCCCCTTCACTCTGCTCTGCAGCCCCCTCTCCAGGCGACATCAACAGGCCCCTTGCCTTCTGGCTCCCTCGGGTTTGGCCGGTGGAAGACAGAAGAGAGAGGCCAGGGTTCTATTCCCCCAGCTTCCCCAGTGCAGTCCTGCTGGGCTGGCTACGCCCCTCACCTGAAGGTCACAGCTCTTCACCCAAAGGTCATGGCCCCTGACAGGCAGCCCTCTGTGTTTCTGAGGTCCTATAACTACTCCCTTCCAGCCTAGGGATGGTGGGGGTGCCGGCATGACCAGCTGGCCACAGCGCTTCCCCCATGATTCCTCCACAACCTGCCCACACCTGTATAAACTTCTCCCATGAAACTCTCCTCCAATCACCCAATTTGAGTATGAGGCTGTCTCCGCCAGTCCCTACCTTCCCTGTCATCTCACGAATTCTCAGGTGAGCTTGATGACTCTGTGTCTGTGTCCCCCACCGTTTTGTGAATTCCCTGAACACAAGGACCATGAGTGATTATTTCTATACACCCGACACAGAGCACAAGGCTCAGGCCGCCCCAGGAGGCACTGAGTAAATACTTGAAATGATGAATTAAATGGACTGACCATGCAGAATTACAAGCCAGGAGAAGGACTCTCGTACACACTAGATAAGTAGTCCCTATCACATCCACGAGGACAGCCCTCGTCTCCCCAGCAAACAGCTCGGAGATCTCAAAAACTGACACCCTGAAACTTGTAACACGTGATTTGGTAGGTGGATGATGAGGATTTGGTCCTATTCCCTCAATGAAAATGTCCCCGAGGGTCCTCTTGGCCCTTACTGATTTGTAAAATGAATTAAACTGCTCTATTTCCAGCAATGTAAAAAGCTGGATATCCTGAACACACTTTCCATTGCAAAATATCCAAATGTCTAGTTAAAATATGCAAATAAATCTCTAAATACATAACTGAGAAAAAGCCTTTCCCAAATCTCTTCCTACCCCTATACATATACATATTTCCCCTGGCCAAGTCCCACTCTCCTTTGGGGAGCCCTCCTTGACTCCCCAGGATCTCCTCTGCTTCCCTAGCCCCGCACATCCCCATCATAACTCCATTCAGCACACTGAGCTGTGATAGTCCACCCGGCCCACCCCCACTCAGCCAGCTACACACACACTCGGCCGTGAGCTTCCTAGATCCTAAAGCCAGCCAGCGTGCACAGTAGACGCTCCATTCATGTGATGGGAGTACCACACACACTGATGACATAGAGAACAGGGGACCATTAGTGGCAAAGAACTCCCTTTCCCTGCAACATTCACTGCTTTTCCTAGGAGCAGACATTGGAAATGTTATCTCCAGGCCACAGACCAGAGTCCGAGCACCATAATTGTATGTAAGATGGGAAGGGCGGTCTGGGGTGACCCCTTGGCTGGCATTGCCCCATTAAAAACCAGCACTGTCTTAGCCACAAAGAGATGTTAGCTCACACATAGCAGGTGGGCCAAGGCCCTCCTGGGGGAAACCCGAGGAGGCAAATGCCCAGGCTGGGCCTTGGATTCCCACCTCTCAGGATAAAGCAAGTCCAGCCAACTGATGATTAGCCCATGACCAGACCAAGGGTTCAAGACAAGGAGACAAGGGGGTTGGTCCCAGCCCTGACCCTGTCATCAACTTTACTGTCCCCATTCTCCCTGGGCTTCCAAACTGTCATTTGTGAAACAAGGGGATCAGGCCCTGAATGACCTCCAAGTTCCTTCACCCTGGGATTCCGTGTATCCTGGGTCCTTCCCCCGGCTGAGGAGAAGAGCTGGAAGTCTCCCCCGCTTGCACACGACACACACCCCCACACAGGGAAGTAGAACAATGGAGGCAAGCTGGTACTGTTTCTAGACTGACACTTGGACTGACTCATCCTCCCAAAATATCACTCATGTTCCTTCTTTTCCCAGCCCGCCCCTCAGAGCCCAGCCTGTGAGAGCATGGGAGGTGCTGACTGCAGTGCAGACTGGGTGCAGGTGCTCAGATACGTCCAAGGGCACAGAATGGGCCCCACTCAATCCGTATCCCCCTGTGGGTTGGCTCATTCCCTGGGAGGTTCCTAGGAAACTCCAAAATCATATAGGCAACCTGAGTTACAGGGTCAAAGAGAGGACAAAGCTAAACCCTTCATATTACAGATGAGGGAAACTGAGGCTCAGAGGGTCTCAAAGAAAATCAGTGGTAGTGACAAGCTTTCTGATTATGCTGCTTCTGTCCCAGCTGCCTCTCAGGGACTTCTCCCAAGAAAAGCCAGCCCTTTACCCCACATGGGTAAAGGGCTCCTTCCTTACACCCACCTTACCCCTCCTTCCTTACACCTTCCTTACCCCTCCTTCCTTACACCCACAGAAGTATGTTAGAAAAGAGAAACTTGCTGCCCCATAGCCATGGAAGGAACATGAAGGAGGACACCTGTTCCTTCAATAATGGATGGATGGATGGATGGATGGATGGATGGATGGATGGATGGGAAAGAGGAAAAAAGGGAGGGAGAAAAACAAATACATGAATAAATTAATAAATAAATGAAAGAATGAATGTAAAGAAAGAGAGATGAGGGGTAGAAGGAAAAGAAGGAATCAGTAAGTGAATGAATAATTCTGGAGATAATAGAGAAAAATGATTTGATACATTTTTATAAGAACATACAAAGAAATCAGAAAAATTTTAAGATGCACCATATTTCCAGTTTATGAAAATTCATCACATGATATGTGTACATTTCTCTATGTTTGTTTTTCTTCTTAAAGCTCCACCCAGCAGGGTCCAGTGGGGAAGGGAACTCTCACCACCTCCCCGCCACCATTGCCAATAAGGCAAGGCATGACAGTGTGAGGCGGGGCCTTGCTTTTGCCAGGATGGTGCCAGTGGGGCTCAGAGGGAGAAATCCATCCCCACCTAGGTCTGTGGGCTACACCTAGACAGCATGACTGCCTGAACAAAAGGAGTCTAAGTAGGATCTAGAATCTCACCACCTAACCCTCAAATGTCCAAGATACAATTGAAAATTACTCATCATACCAAGAACAAGGAAAATATCAACTTAAATGAGAAAAGCCAATCAATGATGCAACACCAAAATGACACAGATGTTAGGATTATCTAAAAAGGATTTGAGAGCAGCCATCATAACAAGCTTTGATGAACATGCTTGAAACACATAAAAAAGTTGAAAGTCTCAGCAAGGAAATAGAAGATATAAAGAAGAACAAACTTGAAATTTTAGAACCGAAAAACATAACTGAAATAAACAACTCAATGTGAATATGACTATGACAGAGGGCAGAATCAGTAAACTTGAAGAGAGAATAATAGAAAACTACCCAATACATATAACAGAGAGAAAACAGACTGAAAAGAAAGGAACAGAACCTGGAGGACTTGTGGGACTATAACCACAGCTCTAACACTTGTACTACTGAAGTGGAGAGGAGAAAGTGTGGGGCTAAGAAAGGGTTCAGAGAAATAATGCTTGAAAGCCTTCCAAATATAGTGATAGACTTTAATCCACTGATCCAAGAATTGAGCAAATTCCAAATGGAATAAGCCTAAAGAAATCCACTCCAGGATATGTCACAATCAAAGTTCAAAAAACTAAAGACAAAGAAAAAAAAATCTTGAAAGGAAAAAGCTGTCAGCCCAGAATTCTATACCCAGCAAAAACATCCTTCAGGAATGAAACTGAAATCAAGGCATCCTCAGACAAAAGAAACTAAGAATTTATCACCATCAAGCCTACCCTAGAAGAATAGCCAACGGAAGTTCTTCAAAGAGAATGGAAATGACAAAAGAAGGACTGGAGACATCAGGAATGAGGAAAGAGTAAAAATATAGGTAAATGGCTATTCTCCCTGGAGCAGGGCAAACACGTAGGGTGCAACAGAGTGCCCCAAAGCCTTGAAAATCCTCACACACAGCTCACACAACTGGACTACCGTCAAGGGACAAAGAGAAAGGGTATGTTTGAGGCACTTTAAGCCACTGGGTCAACCAACCCACAAGCCTTACTATCAAATACCAACTAGTGTGTGTGTAAAGTTCTTTTGTTAAGACATTTCAAGGACGGTTTTCTATTACTCGAAGCTGACAGTTTCCTAAATGACAAGGCAACTTGCTTGCTGGGACTTTCTATCCAAAGACTCTTGTGCCAAGAACAGAATGACTAAAACGCAAAGTCTTAACAAATCTTCCTCACTAGGGTGACACCTAATTCAACCCATGTGAATACAAATCACATCTTTGGCGTGGACCTGTGTGGCGTGGACCATCTAATCAAAGAACCTACACCTAAAAGATGCTGCCCTGGGAGAAAGGCAAGCAGGTGAGAGCTCGACCCCTTCTAGACCAGAGACTAGGGGCAGGTGCTACTCCAGACTCTGAGGGGAAACGTCCAGTGTGCGTTCAGATCTGCTTCTCCTCACACACTGTGGGAAGGAGATCAGCAAACTACACTCGATCCACAGGAATGAGAACATGACAGTGAGGCCGTGACATCATATAAGGAACTGTGGAAAATGAACTCCGAGGGGAAAGTGAGGGTTCCACTGAGCCACTGAAGGGATATAACAAGCAGCAGCAAACTGGGCGTGGCTGCCCAGCTCCAGAGGTCAGGGAGCTACTCACTGGGTGTGCAGGAGGTTACACTTCCTGGTTCTCTAACACATGGCTTCCCAGGAAGAGGTGAACTCTCTACCTTTAGGAATGTGTGAGGAGAAGCCAGACAGCATCCTTCCCAGATGCATCCTGGGGATCCAGCCTCCCCCCACCCGGTCTCCCATTCCCCAACCCCACTAAGAACATTTATAGCTCCGTGACTCTGGAATGTGAAATGCAGCCCCCTGCATTTCAGGTGAATTCTGTGTTTCATTCCAGCTACATTATGGACCATAGAATGAATCTGAAATATATAAGGAATTCCAGCCCAGCCATCCCCCAGTTGTGTTTTGTGGAACAAATGTGAATACAAAAAAAAAACAAAAACAAAAACAAAAAACCCAAACATCCAGTGAAGGAAGTTTGGGAAACATGAACTCATATAATGTTGAACTAGTTACTTAACTAGACTGTGTCTCAGGACCTTTCACGTGTTCTATGTATTGTAATGCTCCAATAAGGGGTACAGTATGAAGTGATTTCCAAATATACGTGACCATAGACTGTATGAAGCAATTTCTAGATCTATGGGAACTTACACCTATTTGTTCATGAAATATTTCTTAGGACCAGAGTTTTGAAGAACACATGTTACAAAACAAAGTTCTGATCTGTCTCAAGGTTTCCAGGTCAACTAGCCCAGAACTTGAGCCCAATTGAATCATGAATTTATAATTCAGTGCAAATCATGTTTTACCTCTTGGGACCATCAAGACAAATCAGATCTCAAGAAAGTTGTTCAGATCAGTCAAGGTGTGTATCTCCCTTGCCAGCTGGTACCAGAACACCAGTACATCCCTCCAGAAAAGTCATCAGAAGCAGAAGAGGAGGAAAAACCTCTCAGAGAAAAAAATACCTTACAGCAGATATAAAAGAGACATAGGACATGTCTTCCTACCATCATAAAGTCAACCGAGGATCTCCCCCACAAACATCACCACCCATCTCTCTAAAAACTCTAAACTACCACAAATGCAAGCTTTTTGAGTCATTTCGGCCCCCTCCAGACCACAACTAACGAACACTTCCCCAACTCTCCCACCCATTACCTGAGGTGCCAGGCTTCAGGGGCGTTTGCAAAGGCGAGAAGTCCCAGGCCCCATTCTGCAGTGTCCAGGCCACGAGCAGTCAGCCAGGGCGCCGTGGGGGGAACGGTGAGGAGGGGGAGACACCCACCTCCTCTCCAGCGCCGGCCCGAAGGACAGCCAGGCCTGCTGGTCTCTGGGCACCAGCTCTGTTTGATGGAGATGGAAAGAAGAGACTCTTGTTTCTCACTGTTCCCCCGGGTGACAGTTGCCATGGATATGAATCAATTTAGGGTGCCTGTCAGTTGCCAGTTGAATATAAAGAGCAAGCTCGCTCTGAACCACAGTCACGCAGGGACACATCCAGCGGACAGCCTGACGCAAGCTCAGGTCCACTGATGGAGTGGACAACCAGCGGGCGGCTGCTCAGGGAGCCCACCCCAGGTCCTGACACGGCACCGACACATGCACACAGGCCCTTGCGGTACACACGCCCTCACGGAGAAGCACTGTGACAGAGATGGGTACTGACTAACTCCCTTTACCCCTCGTTAGTATGCAGGACACCCAGAATTCTAAAGGACACCCTCCCAGAATGCCCAAAGAAAATATCCAAAAACAAGCTCCTAGGAGTAGGCCCTGTAATGGGGCATTTAATAATCAGAGCCACCCCTTAGTTGCCAGTCCAAGCGCTTTACAGACATTAGCTCATTTATCCCCACAACAATCCAGCAAGCGGCAGTAGGGCCAGCATCAAAACCTAGCTTAGCCAGTTCCCTAGCAGTTACCTTGTCCCGTCCAGGACTTTGGGGACCCTGACCCAGCTTGTCCCTGTGGCCTTGTGCAGGTCAGCAAATGTCTCTGTACCCCATTTTCTCATCTCTAAAATGGGAATAAAAATATTTTCCCTGCTTATGTCAAAGCTAATCCAATTTAGGGAAGAGAAAAAGAAAGGAAATTAGCATTCGCTAATCACCTATATGTCAGAGCGGTTACACTGGTTCTCACATAATGGCTTCTCTCTAATTCCGCAGGAAAGATAAGGAACCTAAGCAGAGAGCCATGTACCAAAGATCTCGTAGGCAGGAAGCCCAAGAATCTGGATTCAAAAGAGGTCTATCTAGTTCCAAAACTTTTGGTTTTTAAGTTTTCTGTTCATTTGTTTTGTTCACATTTTGTTCAAAATGTTATGGGTACAAAAAGAAGCCACTAGCATTAATAATCCAAGTCCCCTTAGGACTCTAGTCTTCTAGAATCCTCATCTGCCCCACCAGTGTGGGCATGTCCTGCCTCACTGGCCACAGAAAGGCTGCAGCTTCCAACTTCTGCAGGTGGGAAAGGTGCCCACCCTCGCCCAAAACCCCCCTGCTTCTGAGTCATCTGCAGCACCCACTGCTGTGTCCCACATCCTGCCAGGCAATCAGACCCAATCTACTCACCTTTCAAGGGGCTAAAACCAGAACCAAAGGTTGCCTGGCAAATCTCAATCCCCGGAGCTAGTATGCTGTGCATTCCAAACCTTGCAAAACTCCTCAAGCCCAGCTAGAATCCTCCTGAGGCTTCTCTGCGCACAGAGTATCCCGATGCTTCATAAACCCGAGATGGACACTTGTCATTCTTGCTGCATATAGGAATGGCACATTCTTCTGCTGAAATCAAAGAGCAAATGGCCTGTATTTCTCTCAGGCTGGTATTCTCGGAGCTCACACGACCACTGGGAGATGGCCTCATCCACCCCAGAGGCAGGGTGAGCCTGCTTGGGGAACCCTCTGAGATGCTGCCTATGACCACTGACAAAGCAATGACTCTCCAAGGACCCCGCGGGTCACGGGGGAGTGCTTCCCCGGAAACACATCCAGCATGCACACTTTCCTTGGGATGTGCCACTTAGAGGAGGAGGGCAAAGGTATAAAGGCCAAAGATGGTCTCATCTCCACCAAACAGACGCACTAAGAAAAAGGGAAGACTCCCGGGCCGGGGGCGGGGGGGGGACAGAGTCAGAGAGTGACAGAGAGAGCCAGAAAGAGAACGTCTACGACAGCACAGCACATCTCGGAGTATAGATGCCAAAGTGACCGCACAGAGCATTTGCAGCACTATGGGCAAAAATAACAATCTAAAGAGAGGCCCTAACTGGAAAATAGACAAAGATGGGGGAATGAATGTACTCAGGGTCAGAAGAAGTGATTTGGTACTTGGCGTTCTGCCGGCTGTATGGTCTAGAGCTAGTTTTATAACCTCTCTGAGGGTCTTACTGAACACGCGGTCACGGGACACATTAGGAACTTTATTGTATTGTAGCTTCGCTGCCACCTTCAGAACTGCACTCACCTTCCTTTGTGGATGAGGACATGGATACTCGGGAAGGCAAGGGCTTGCCAGGGGCCCGGTCTTCCACACTACACCAAAGCTTTTGCCTTACTCAATTTCTTCATAGGAAAAGGCACGCGGGGCTAGCCAATGGCCGCCTTGGATAGGGCCAGCGTAGGCGATGTCATGAGAAGAGCTGCGGAGCTCTAATGCCTACAGTTCTTAAGCAGTGTGGCCTATTTGGTTTCTTCTTTTTAACTTTGAAAGATCCACATTGAGGAAGGAGCAGAGATGCCCTTCAACAGATGAACGGATAAAGATGTGGTACATATATTCAATGGAATATTACTCAGCCATCAGAAAGTATAACTACCTACCATGTGCATTGACATAGACGGGACTGGACGAGATAATGCTAAGTGAAATAAGTCAAGCAGAGAAAGACAATTACCATATGGTTTCATTCATATGTGGAACATAAGGAATAGCATGGAGGACCACAGGGGAAGGGAGCGAAAACTGAACAGGAAGAAATCAGAGAGGGAGACAAACCATGAGAGACTCTGGACTCTGAGAACCAAACTGAGGGTTACAGAAGGGAGGTGCGTGGGGGGATGGGGTAACCGGGTGATGGGTATTAAGGAGGACACGTGTGGTGATGAGCACTGGGTGCTGAACTAATGAACTGCTGAACACCACATCAAAAACTAATGATGTACTATAAAAAATTAATTACCTAATTAATTAAAAAATAAAAATTAAAAAAATCAAAGATCCACATTGATAAACAGTCCAGACTTGGACAAATTTCTTGAAATCTGACAATCTTTAAAAAAAACGTTCTCTGTCTTTGCCCAAACAATACATTTGAGGACAAGCCCCTTGGGGGCCTAATAATGCAACATCTAACCTACTGCTTCTCTCCCCCCTCTCTTCTCATTAAATAAAATCTTCCTCTTGTAAAGTTTTACACTTGCAAACTTGCAGACTTTAAAAAACAAAAAAACAAAGATGGTTTTCTTTTACACGTGAAATTTCTCAAGTTTGGAGTCTAGCAAATGCCTCTGAAATGCAGTAGGGCTCTCCTGTGAAACCCATGAGCTGTCACAGTGCGGACGAAAAATGGGCGCCATTTCTCCCGTGTTCTTGGGGAGTAGGCAGATGTTATAAACCATCGCTGTGGTGGGGATAGTATGGTCTTATTTTTATATTTATAGATACATATGCACGTAGGAAAGTCTGGAAGGATATATGCTAAAACATTATTTCTGCTTACTCTATGATGAAGGGGATTATGGATGATTTTTACTTCAATTGGTATTTCAAGGTTTTCTACTATGAACATAGATTATTTATATGCATTTTTAAATTACTATAATAAAGACTATGTAGCCACATAAAAAAAGATCAATATTCAAAAGTTAAATGAGACTTCTCCTTCTGACATGATGGAATAACATAGACCGGATTTACCCTCCCACAATAAACAATTAGAAAAACAGACAAAATATATGAAACAATTATTTTCAGACACTGGACAGCAGGCAGCACTGTGATTCCTCAGGGAAAGGAAATGGAAGTAGTGAGGCCTGAAGGAATCCTAGCTTTCTGCTTGGAGGCACCTTCCAGATCACAGAGCAGGGAAGGGGAACCCTCATCGGGTTGTGTTGCGGTTATGGAGATGGGGGTTCAGAGAGGCAGCTGGAAGTTGCAAGACAGAGTTCTGGTGGAGAGAGAGGCAGGTAGAAAAGCAGCTCTAAAAAAACTCTGCCCAGGCATGCCCTTGAGTCTTTACCGAATGCCAAGATGCGCATGTGGAGAGTGCAATCCCAGGAGGTCAGACAAAGAGCTACCAGGAAACAGTGAGCAGAGCAGATCCCAGAACTCACACAGCATTTAAGTTCTACCTTGCCAGAAGGGAGAGTCCTTGTTGATAACTCAGGGAATTCACTAGGGACTCACAGGGTCACGCATATTGTGATGCACACGGAAGCCTAGAGCCATAAGAAAAGAAAACAAAGAAGCAGAGCAGATAAAGTGGAATTTTTAATACTAATCAACCAAAAGTTAAAGAGGGGGGGAAGGAGGGAACAAAGAGCAAAGGAAACAAATAGAAAACTAACAGCAAAATAGTACACTTAATCCCAATCATCTGATTACTATAGTAAATGGACAGAGTCTAAACATTCAAATCAAAAACAAGGCCCAACTACAAGCTGCTTACAAGACATACACTTTCAAATTTAAAACACAGGTAGGTGCAGGTCACCTGGATGGCTCAGTCCGTGAAGTGGCCGGCTCTTGGTTTCGGCTCAGGTCATGATCTCAGGGTCCTGAGATGGAGCCCCATGTTGGGCTCCATACTCAGCAGGAGTCACACTCTGCAGAAGTCTGTCTCTCTCTCTCCCTCTCCCTTTGCCCTTCACCCTGCTTGTTGCTCTGTCTGTCGAAAATAAATAAATCTTTTAGAAAAATACTTCAAAACATAGGTGAAAAGTAAAAGGATGGAAAAAGATTTATATCATGCAAATAAGAAGCATAAGGAAACTGGAATGGCTACGTTAATATCAGACAAAATAGACATTAGGACAAGAAATGTCACCAGGTGTAAAAAGAGACATTTCACAATGACAAAGAAGTCTATTCATCCAGAAGATAGAGCAATCTTCAATGTGTATGTACCCAATAACAAAGCTTAATATACATGAAGCAAAAACTGGGAAAACAAACTCATATTTATAGTTAAAAACTTAGGGGCGCCTGGGTGGCACAGCGGTTAAGCGTCTGCCTTCGGCTCAGGGCGTGATCCCCGCGTTATGGGATCGAGCCCCACATCAAGCTCCTCTGCTATGAGCCTGCTTCTTCCTCTCCCACTCCCATGCTTGTGTTCCCTCTCTCGCTGGCTGTCTCTATCTCTGTCGAATAAATAAATAAAATCTTAAAAAAAAAAAAAAACTTAGTTGAATAGACTTCTTTCAATAATTGATAAGTAGACACAAAAAGTAGAAAGCCTGAACAAACCATCAAACAACTTGACATAATTGATATATTTTTTAAAGATCTACTTACTTGAGAGAGAGAGCATGAGTGAGAGGGGCAGAGGGAGAGAGAGAATCTCAAGCGGACTCCGTGCTGAGTGGGGGACTCAATGCAGGGTTCACTCTCACGACCTTGACATCATGACCTTGAGATCATGACCTGAGCTGAAACCAAGAATTGCGCTTAACCAGCTGCACCACGCAGGTGCCCCAGCCTGATATTTATAGAACACTCTACCCAACAATAGCAAATACCCATTCTTTTCAAATGCATAAGAAAAATTCACTGAGGTAGATAATGTACTGGGCCATAAAACAAGCCTCAATAAAGTGTTCTCTTACCACAACAGAATTAAGTTAGAACGTAATAGTAGAAAGATCCTCAGGAAATCCCCGAATATTTGGAAATTAAAAATCACACTTCTAAATAATCCATGAGTCAAAGGAGAACTCACAAGAGAAAAGAGAAATTAGAGAATGTTTTGTACTGAGTGAAAATGAAAACACAGCCTATCAAAATTTGTGGGTTGCAGCCAAGGGAAAGTTTGACTTTTAATGCTAAACCAGAAACAACCCAAATCTCTATTAACAAAAGGGATAAACAAATTGTGGCATACCCATGCAAGGGAACACCATTTGGCAATGAAGGGAGCGAACTCTAGATTCATACAAAAACATCAATGAATCTCAAAAACATTTTGCTGAGTAGCCTTCGTTGGAAACGCAGAATCAAAAGAGTACATTTCTATGATTTTATTTACATGAAGCTCTTGGAAAGGTATCTATTCCACAGTGACAGAGAGCCTATCAGTGGTGGCCTCAGACTTATGGGAAAGGTGACATTTGGGATTAACTATGAAGATGCACCAGGGAAACTCCTGGGTTGATGGAAATTTCCTGTATCTGGATCATGCCACAGTTATACAGGTGTAAACGCTTGTTGAAACCCATTGACCTATACATTAAAAATGTATGCTTTTATTGATTGTAAATTATACCTCAATAAAGGTTTGGTTTTTCTGTTTTTAACGAGCATCACCAATAGCGAGATAATGTGTCATTATCTCACCTCCTGATGTGTTACAATATTAACTATACAGTGTCTTCTTTGATGTCTTATTGAAAACTATTAAACCCAAATCTGATTAAGTCTTAAGATCTGTGCTTGGGGATGTACTGTATGGTGATTAACATAATATAATAAAATAAAATTAAAAAAAAAATAAGATCTGTGCTGTTCCATACCATAGCCACTAGCACATGTAGCTATTTCAATGTAAATTAATGAATGAAAATTAAATAAAATTAAACAAAATGTAGCCATGCTGCCTACATTCTAAGCGTTTGATGACATCTCCCTAGTGACTACCATATTGGACATCACAGAGAACATTTCCATCATCACAGAAAATTCTATTGGATAGTACTGAGATGTAACATCCAAATTATAGAAAACACAGAGGATAGAAGAATGAGTTATACCCTCAACAGAGAAACAATCAAATCCAGCATGTGTCTCATTCTCCAAGACAACTGGCCTGGTCTCTTCAATGTGTTGCTGTCATAGAAAAAACTAAAGAGGGAAAAGGGAAGAGACTGTTTTAGAGCAAAAGTAACCAAAGAAGACTTAACCAGATCCAATGAGCTAAACTTGACTAGATCCTGACTTGAAAAAAGACAGCTATAAAAAAAAAAATAAAAGATAAATAAATAAATAGACACTGGGGGGACACCTGGAAAAAACGGAATATGAACTAGACATGAGACGACATTAGGGAATTACTGTTTGATTTTTTTGGTGTAATATTGGTATCGTGATTATGTTGGAGGTCACAATTTTTAGGAACTTCACAATGAAGTATTTAGAAGTGTCATGACGTCGCCAATTTATTTTCTAAATGATCAGCAAAGGGGCACCTGGGTGGCTTAGTCAGTTAAGCAGCTGCCTCTGGCTCAGGTCATGATCCCGGCATCCTAGGATCGAGCCCCACATCGAGCTCCCTGCTCAGTGGAGAGCCTGCTTCTCCCTCTCCCTCTGCCCGCTGCTCTGCCTACTTGTGCTCTCTGTCAAATAAATGAATAAAATCTTTAAAAATAAAACAATAAAACATCAGCAAAAATAAACATGCCCACAAATATAGATGATGTAAAATATAATATTAACAATGATTTAATGTAAGCAGTGTTCATACAGATAATTACACTATTCTTTAGCTTTTCTGTATATTTGAAATTTTTATAAGTTGGGAGAAGAAATGGAAAAATTCTACCCCCTTCCCTTTACTGCCATAGTGTAAAATCATGGCTTCCATGGACAAGGTTCTATAGGGAAGACTAATGCAGTTGATGTATGGTATAGGTGATTTTTCTCTGATTGTGGCTTTATCATTATTACTTCACTTCGGAGGGAAATGCAGAAAGGGAAACATCCATTCAAACTTCCTATGCTGATCGACACCTACAGACTGCTGCTTGTCCTGTCAGCTGGGCATTTTGTCAGGCAGGTGCTTGTGGTCCAGTGGGTGGGGGAGGGCAGGCAGGTCTGAGAAGAGGGTCGACCAGCTACCTACTCCATGGCCACTGTATGAAGGGGCCAACTACCTGGGGATTCGACCTCCTCTAAATAGGGGTTCACTTCTGGGTCCCTCTCACAATACGTGTTGCTGGGCTTGAGACACTCAGACTGTTTCAGGACCTGGACCCCAGAAAAGACAGTTGGGAAATTTGCACAAAGCAAGGATGGCACCTAGTGGTTGTTTTTATATTGATGTTGTCCTTCTAAGCTGAGAAAGGAACCAGGGCAACCAGACTAGGCCTGTGAGGATGGGAGAAAATGCAAAGTCCTGGTTCTAAATGCACCCACTGGATTCAGCAAACTCAAGCAAGGGCAATAAGCAACACACGTGTGCACTCTAACCTGGACCCTGAATGTCGAGTGAGGGAGAAAGGACCATGTGGGACTACCTGAGAAAATTTTGCCATAGGCTCTCTGTTCCTCAAAATTCATTTTGGTTTCTTAAAAGTAGATAGTCTCCCACACGTCACTGATGAAGGATCTCAGTTTTAAGGTGTTCGTGTTGGAAGTTTCTAGAACGCACCTATTAAGCATCTATTTGCTGCTCACTTTCATTGTTCTTGCTTCCTAAAGACCCTCCCCTCAGGCCTGGGTCAGTGTAGTAAAGTCATTCTGATCCCTGGTTGGGAAAAGTTTGTCTCCCCTTTCTCATGACCTCCATGGCACCTCTCTTGTAAAAGGAAATGACATTACTTCATTCCACTCGTTTTCTAATTAGTTGCTCCACTGTATCTCCCTACTCATCCCCACCCCTAAATTATAAGTGCGGGAAGTAGCAATCCCAGGGACCTTCAGTACTGCGTGTCAAATGCAATCAACGGTGTGCAAAGCACTAAGCACCCAGCTGTGGAAGAAGAGAGGCAAAAAATATCCCTTCCCGCTGAAGATTCTCACCTATGCAGAACCCCAGTGCTCCCCTAGCCTACTGGAGTCCTAAATAAACACACAAAGTCATTCGATCCTGAGGTAACGGCCTGGTAAGTATTTTGTGCAAACATCTGATTTACTTTACCCAAACTGGAATGTTCGGCCACACACACTCCTTAAGGAGCAGTTAAATCACTTCTTCCAATGCACTGACCCCAGCCTGAGGAGGTAGAAGCAGCAAGAGCCCCCCCCCGCCGGGGCGCCTGGGTGGCACAGCGGTTAAGCGTCTGCCTTTGGCTCAGGGCGTGATCCCGGCGTTATGGGATCGAGCCCCACATCAGGCTCCTCCGCTATGAGCCTGCTTCTTCCTCTCCCTCCCCCTGCTTGTGCTCCCTCTCTCGCTGGCTGTCTCTATCTCTGTGGAATAAATAAATAAATAAAAAATCTTAAAAAAAAAAAAAAAAGAAGCAAGAGCCCCCACTTCCCAATTTAAAAAAAATAAGTCATCATGTGATATTTCTATCAAATGGCAAAAATACATTTTAATGTTAGAATATTTCAAATGAATTCAAATCTCTGAACCTATTGGTCTATCCCAAGCCCCACCAGCTGGTCCTGAGACAGTCTGAAGGAATGAGGTAGTTCTGGCTTACTAACTTAGAGAGTCCTCCGAGATATGCTGGGGAATAAAGGTGAGTGCAAGTTGCAGAATACGGTATGCTACCATTTACGTGAGAAAAGCAGCAGCTACTTATTTTCTAAGAGCACGTCTGTATGTACCCAAAGGCATAGGAAAGACATGGAGAGGGGGCGCCTGGGTGGCTCAGTCGGTTAAGCCACTGACTCTTGGTTTCAGCTCAGGTCCTGATGTCAGGGTCGAGACCAAGCCCTGTGTGGGGCTCCACACTCATCAGGGAGCCTGCTGGAGATTCTCTCCCTCTCTGCCCCTCACCCCACTTGTGCATGCACACGCGCTCTCTCACTCTTTCATGCTCTAAAATAGATAAATAAATCGTTAAAAAAAAAAGAAAAAGACTTGTAGGTACCCAGATTCTAAAATAACCACACTCACCATGTAACTGTTGCCAAGTGGCGAGAAAGGAGATCCAAGGTGGTGGGCGAATTAAATTTAGCCTCATACATAATGTTTTCATCCTTTCTTACAAGAATGTATTTGTGTTACTTGTTAATTAAGATTTATTTTTTAATGAGGTACCAAGAGAAATCAAATTTAAAGGCAGAAGGGAGAACAGTGGTTGCCAGGGGCTATGGCGAAGGGGAGATGAGGAGTTCTTGTTTAAGGCATAAAGACTGTCAATTTGAAAGGATGAAAAAGTTCATCGTTTTTCAGGACGAGCAAAAGATGGACGGTGGTGATTGCACAGTATGAATGCACTTAATGCCGCTATACTATGTACTTAAATGATTAAAGTGGTAAATTTTATACTATGTATATTTTACCACAACTTAAAACTTGTTAAATGTATTTTTTAAATGCTTAAACTCTCGTGAGGTAGACAACAGCTCAGTTCACAATGAACCTGACTTTGGGCAGAAGACTTTCGTCCCCTTCGCCGAGGTGGGCTCCTGGGAGTCACCACTGTGGTGCTGGGTAGTCGGATGTGGTGGACACCTGAACAAAACGAAGCCAGTCTCTCCCAGGACTCGGCAGTGTGGAGCGGCTCAGGCTCCCAGCGGAAAAAAGGGGACACACTCGGAAGGTGTCGGAAGAGTTTCATCAAGGGGCTACTTACAAAGGTGTGGCCCCAGTTGGGGGAAATTGGCTGGGGAGGGTAAGGCATTCTGAGACAAAGGCAAAGAAAACAAAGCGAACTTTAAACAGCAGCCACGGGAAGAGCAGAGAGGGGACTGTCACCGGCCTCAGGCTAACGCTAAACCCCTGCCACCCCAGTGCAAGGCGGGGAGCTCACGAGCCCCAGGCGAGTCAACACTGCCCTCCTGGCCTCCCAGTGTCCAGGCCCCACCAGGACCACCCATCCGCTGATCCCTACCAGCTGCCAGCCCTGGAGCCGGGCTGATGGAGTGTATAAAGCTCAGCCTCCTGGGGCACAGAGCAGATGGAGGAAGCGGGAGAGTGGAGCTGGGGAGGCAGAGGACATCCAGCTCTCCTGAGTCAGCAAGGGCCGGATTATATATCATAACCGCGGGCACTGTGGGGCGGTCAAATGACGGAGAGACTTGGAGGCCGCAGAGGGCAGCAGATGAGGGCCCTCAGGAAGACCCTGGCGCTTCTTCCCCCTGCCACCTGCAATCCCTTCCCGACGCCCAGCTGGCTCTGCCTGTGTGCGGAGACGCTCTGGAATTGTAATACATCCGTTTGCTTAAGCTATCTCCGGTTGGGTTTTTGTTTCTTACAACCAAAGAATCTTTCCTAAATACTAGGGAAGAATGAAAAGGCAAACAAGGATTTAGGAAAATATAGGAATAAAGATACCAAGAACAAAGTGGACTTAATGACAAAGCTACCAGAGTTCAAATTACTGCAGTACCGGCACTAGAGAGGGGTGGACAGAATGGATGCCACCAAGCCGGACCCACCGCTGGAGCACAAGTCTATGGGAGAGAGAGAGAGTTAGTGCATTTGGGCTGCTGTAGCCAACGACCACAGACGGGGACTTAGACAACACACATTTAGTTCTCACAGTTCTGAAGGCTGTGAAGCCCATGATGAAGGTGCTGGCAGATCTGGTGCCTGAGGACTTGCGTCCTGGTCTGCAGAGGGCCATCCTCAGTGACCCTCACATGGCGAGGGCAGAGAGAGGAAGCAAGCACTCTCGGGTCTTCTCTGTAAAGGCACTAATCCCGCCACGAGGGCTCCACTCTCCTGATTTGATTGCCTCCCAAAGGCCCTGTCTCCAAATACCATCACATTGGGGATTAGGGTTTCAACATAGGAATTTCGGGAGGACACACATTCAATCCGTAGGCGACAGTATTCAACAGTGTAGAGAAAACTGATGTGTGTAGGGGGAAAACTAAGTTATAGCCTTATCTCACAGATACACAGAAAAGAAATCCAAATGGCTTACCCACAGAAACAGTTTACACGACAACCTAACATATATATGCCCCTCAACAATTACTCTCAAACACATGCAACGTACTGATAGGTTTTATAGTAATTATTTTTTTTACTTTGAAAAATGACTGTTGCCACCAACTTTATTTCCACATGCACTGATAAATCACAACAAGTGACTAGAAAGGGAAATGTGAAAAAAAAAAAGAGATAAAGATATAAAAGGACTAAAACAAAATACAAGGAATATCTTCCTAGGGGAAAGGTTTTTTAAGCTTAAAAATAAGAAAACGATAAAGGAAAATAGTATCATGCAAGAAAGGAAAAGGTGAACTGGGGAAAATATTTGTGGTATATGTTTGGCAAGGGATAGTATCTTTAATATACAAAGAGCCTTTACAGATAAATAAGACAAATCCTTTGAGGCAAAGTCAAGGACCTGAACTCACAATACTCTAGGGAAATACAATCAGGAATGAACAAAGCAGGTGGATGGAGGTTCATAATGAAACAGAAACATGAGCATTGCTTGCGGGGCTAACCTTTCTGGAAAATAATTTAGCAAATTTCTTAAGTCTGAAGAGAATATTCATATATTGAGTAACACTACTCCAAGAATCTCATAAGGATACTTTTATTTTTTTTTAAGATTTTATTTATTTGATAGAGATAGAGACAGCCAGCGAGAGAGGGAACACAATCAAGGGGAGTGGGAGAGGAAGAAGCAGGCTCATAACGGAGGAGCCTGATGTGGGGCTCGATCCCACAATGCTGGGATCATGCCCTGAGCCGAAGGCAGACGCCCAACCGCTGTGCCACCCAGGCGCCCCCATAAGGATACTTTTAAAAAGAAATACAAAATGTGAATAAAAATGTTCACTGTAGCATTACTTATAACAGATTTAATTCAAGTATAACATGGCAGAATACTAAGAACCACAGAGAGCATAATTTCAAAGGCTAACTAATGATATTATGTGACAATGGGTAAAATCAACAGATACTAGGATTCCAATTCCTAAGAAAACTGTGTGTGCACTCAGGCAAAAAGATTAAAAGTAGATACACCAACAGTATAAATGGTTATCTTAATATAATTTTATTTTCCTTCTTTATGCTTTTCGGTATTTTCCAAATCTTTTTTTTTTTTAAGATTTTTTTTAAATTTATCTACTTGACAGAGATAGAGACAGCCAGCGAGAGAGGGAACACAAGCAGGGGGAGTGGGAGAGGAAGAAGCAGGCTCATAGCAGAGGAGCCTGATGTGGGGCTCGATCCCACAACGCCGGGATCACACCCTGAGCCAAAGGCAGACGCTTAACCGCTGTGCCACCCAGGTGCCCCGGTATTTTCCAAATCTTACTCAATGGATGTCATTAGTTTTAAAACAACAGATTTTAAAAATACATTAAAGAAAAGGAAAACGATCTGATTCTACTTTTCACCTGTGGAAGTGGTGGAGGGGTGTCTGTGTTTACCCATAAGGCTGTGTGAATTTCTTAAAAATGCCAGAGACCAAAAGGAGTTTGCCTTAGAACTTGCACCCCATCCTCCCTTCTCATGTTGGAAAAATGTCTGACAATTGTTCTGAAAACAAGCTCCTCACCAAGAACTGTGCCTTGGTGTCTGGTGTTCAGTGTCGCACAGACACTGCTCCATTTGGTTCTCACAGCATTCCTGTAACAGACAGCACTGTTGTGACTCTCCTGCCACAGAGCAAAAAAAGAAGAAATTAAGTAGATTTATCACTGCCGTGCTGCAGTGTGGGCCCAGAATTGAAGCTTCTGGCCCTAAGCTGGGTCCCTCCACAGCACGCCGACTGTATTCATGCTTGCTCCCTTTCATTTCCTGGACCTGATCCTACGACAAATTTCACCAATTGACTTTGCCAGCTGCACGACGTAAATCGTAATGAATGCCACAGAACCATACACTTAGAAATCGGTTAAAATAATGCATCTTATGTATAATTTACAATAAAAGGGGAGGAGCCAGATTTTGCTAGCTTGAATATAATACACAAAGTCAAAGTTGGGCTGAAAATAGCAAGTTTATTTCCTAGGTGTAACTGTATGGTGATGGGACCCACGGTCAGGAGAAAGCTGTCCCCTAAAATAGTTGTACCAGCTGTCCTAAGTGGATGCCCGAGAAGACCCCAAATGCCAGCATTCCCACCAGAGCAACTGTCCTGTTAAGAGGAGAAGGATCAGGGGCGCCTGGGTGGCACAGCGGTTAAGCGTCTGCCTTCGGCTCAGGGCGTGATCCCGGCGTTATGGGAATCGAGCCCCACATCAGGCTCCTCCAATATGAGCCTGCTTCTTCCTCTCCCACTCCCCCTGCTTGTGTTCCCTCTCTCGCTGGCTGTCTCTATCTCTGTCAAATAAATAAATAAAATCTTTAAAAAAAAAAAAAAAAAAGAGGAGAAGGATCAGTATGAAGCGAGAGGACCCAGAGCAACATACAGGGAAGCCAAGTTTCCAACCCCTTGCATACAGATGCACACTGCCTGTTAACACCAGCTAGTAAGACCACCCAATTCATTTCTCTGATTCCAATTCCACACTCTGGTTCAAAGACAGTCTTCCAGTTATAAAGCCAGTTTACTCTGTGGTTCCCTGCGCAGAAAGAAGACGTGTTACCACCCAACAAGAGCAGTCTGCTCCCTGTGAGAGGCAGACTTCTCACTGGAAATACACCATTCAAATACTGATGTTTCTTAGAAGCCTGGTTGATTTCCCTCTATGAAATTGCATTGACTCTAAGGGCAAAGACAAAACTAAGTTTCAGAACCTGCGAAGCTTTGGCCCAGTTTCAGAGCATAGCAACCACACCGGGCCAGCTAAGGCAGCAGCCAAGTGGCCTCAGACATCAGGGATTGCTCTGCCAGGATATCATGCCCCTTCCCCTCTAACTAGAAAACACACTCTGGTGGGGCCGAGGGTAGAACAGAATGCTTTCACACCTACTTACTTCCATCAGGAAATCCTTCCTCTAACTGCAGCAGCCAGTAAGGAGAGTATTTCCTCCCGCTTTGAGCCATTATTACCTGCAAACAATATGCCAGGCAATTTTTAAAGTGGTGATTTTCAACTTTTGGGGTTGTTTTGTTTTTTAAGATTTTATCAGGGGCACCTGGGTGGCTCAGTTGGTTAAGCAACTGCCTTCAGCTCAGGTCATGATCCTGGAGTCCCAGGATTGAGTCCCGCATCAGGCTCCCAGCTCAGCAGGGAGGCTGCTTCTCCCTCTGACCCTCTCACGCTCTCTCTCAAATAAAATTTTAAAAAAATAAAGATTTTATTTGTCAGAGAGAGAGATAGGAGAGCACAAGCAGGGAGAGCTGCAGACAGAGGGAGGAACAGGCTCCCCACTGAGCAAGGAACCCGTTGCACAACTCAATCCCAGGACCCTGGGATCATGACCTGAACCGAAGGCAGACGCTTAACTGACTGAGCCACCCAAGGACCTCAACTTTTGGGTTTTTCATTTGACGTTCCTCACCTCCTAAAGTGCATTTATAATCGCCCTATTCTTCTCAGAATGACCTTCCCATTAAAAATTATCCACATATTTATGAAAATGCATCAGAGTAATGCTAAGTACAGCCCATCTGGTTTTCTCACGGCAAGTCAGCCAGCACCATACAGAAGACTGACCCCACCTATTCCGTGCCTGACTGCGCTTCCTGTCTGAATAACGCATGCTCATCTGTCTGCACTGCTGTGACCGCTCACTCTACATCTTCTGATCCAGTATACAATTTGGACAGTGCTGAGGGGCCATAAAGGTGAAGCCCACGACACTGGACTAAAGAAACAAATTGCATGCCTGAGTTGCCTTCAAAGAAGGGATCAGCAAATGGTCAAAGGGCAGACATCTTAACCACTGCGGCCTGGGAAGACTCACCAGGAACATCACTTAACAGTTGAAAGAAATCATGGCTGAAGGTTGTCATGAATTCAGATTTGAAGAGAATGAAGAGTAAATAAATGTCAATCCTTCCTACCTTACAGACTGTCTCCTGGATGCGTCCCTTGGGGTTTTTCTTCTCTTACTCCGATGGTGGAACATCAGGCCTGGGTGCTCTTCCTGTGTACATTCACTCCATGGGAAGCTCGTCCAGTCTCGTGGCTTCACTGTCACATACATGTCAATACCAAATCTCTGCCTCCCTCTCAACCTTTCCCCAAGTCAACTGGGTATGTATTCACATTCCTAACTAGGTATCTGTAACTCATGTCTGAAACTCAATTCCTGATCTACTTTTCTAAAACCTACTCTACCGACAGCACCATCCGGGTGCTCTAAGAAAAAACACCTGGGAGTCTTACCTGACTCCTCCTCCTTTCTCATACCTCATAGGAAATCCCATCAGCTCCAACTTTAAAACAATCCCAGAAACCAACCGAACTCCATGACCACCACCCTGGTCATCTGCCTGTTAGGATGCAGTCCCTCAATTTCTCAACATAACACCTGGATGATATGAAATTCTCAACACAGAAGCCAGAGCACAGAGCACTCCTCTGCTCAAACACTGCAACTGTGTTTCACTGACAGCATGACCAATCCCTACAGTGGACTGAAGGGCCTTATGCAACCTGACTGCTCATTATCTCTGCTAACCTCTTGAGGCACTCTCCCCTTGTCCCTCAGTTCCAGTCTCATTGACATCTCTCTACAACACAATCACAGGTATGTGCTGGCCACAGGGCCTTTGCTCAAGCAGTCTCCTTGCTCAGAACACTCTTCCTCAGATACCCACTTGCTAACTCCCTCACCCCTACTAGTCTATGATCAAATCTCACCTTCTTAATAAACCTTAACCTGATCATGTATTTAATTCTGCAACCTACACTCCTCCACCCAGACTCCCTGTTTCCTTACTTCACTTATTCTCCCCAGAAGTTACCACCCTCTAACACACTACATAGCATTTACTCTTTATACACTGTTTTGTATAGATCTCTCTGGTAGAAAGTCAGCTCCTCAGGACAGAATTCAGTGATGTATACCAAGCAACTACATATACTCTGGCACAGAGTTGGCAATCAATCAATATTTGTTAATGAACGCATGTACAATGCTAAGAGTTAACCTCCACAGGAAACAGCCTTACATAGCATGTATACTCAAAAAACTACTTTTTACAAATTAATCTCAAATACCACTACGTATTTAGTATTCTTGCCAAAAAACATTTAAACCAGAATATAATCATAAGGAAACCATCAGACAAATCCAGACTGTAAAACATTCTCCAACACAGCTTAATTTACGTGGAATCATTTAAACATCAAAATCATGAAACACACACACACAAGGGAGAATTCTGGATTAATAGAGCAATAACACAACCAAATACAATGTGTAATCCTTAATGATGATGGAAGGTTAACTTTTTCAAAATAAAAGGTTGGGAAGAAAAATTAATCTCAGAAAAGACAACCCTACCCACACAAAATGTTGTTGCCTGAATTAGGAATGGAACAACATACTGGAAAGTACCCTGAAACCAGAAATGTCTTTGAACAAGCCTAATTAAGCCCTGGATTTGTCTAACCCAAAAAATAAGGAGTAAGCAATCCCTACACACTGTAGTCCTTGACTCCTTCAGGGCGAGTCAGGTGGGGGGGGGGGAGAATGAGACTCACAGACCGCAAAGCAGGATCCAGCAGATGAGCACTTCCGTCCTCGCAATGCGCCACTGCAGCCTCGGGCTGTGGAAGTCCCACCCAGCCACGGGAGGGGGGGGGGGTTTGCATCTAAATGCAAACTTGTTTCTTTCACTTCATTACAAATTCTAGTTTTCCAACAAACCCTGAGAGCATTTACTTTTCAATGCGAGTGGAATAAGTTCACTTTCTTGAAACCTGCACACAAGCCCAAACGTGGCTGTATTCCTCTACATATACCACAAGACAAGCACCGGATAAAGATGAATATTTATTCACTTTACAAAGAGAATGGTATTAAATTGCCATAAACAGTTCCATTTATAGACAAATATAACTGTACATTACACCAGTAGCGGCTCAAACTTGTTTTCCCAGGATGCTTGTGTGGCTCCAGCTCTATGAGTCAAGCACAAAAATCTCTGTTCTGCCATTAAGGTTAAAAAGTCCCTCAGAGATAATGGTTTCATGTTTTACATATTCACAGGTGGTAAAAATAAACCCATCTCCCCAGCCCTCCCTTAGAGTTGAGCTTCCATCTGCATGTTCCCTAGAGAGCACTAACAATTACTGGCTCATTCTTTTAATTTAAAAAAAAAATTTTTTTTTACTGATAATCTGAAAAGGCTTTTGTAGCACACCAAAATACTTATTTATACATACATAAAAAATCTTGAGTCAGATTTATTATTTTAAAGGTAAACAGATACCCTAACACTGCCAAGAGTGGGTAATGAAAAGGAAGGAAAACATTAAATTACTGAATTATAAAAATATTTTCTTTGGAAAAAAATTCCAACAAGGTTATCATTAATATCTAAAACCAAAGAGAAAAAATAAACAGTTGTTCTTTGATCCATTAGTAATTTAAATAAAAATGAAAACCTCTTCAAAAGCAGCTATAACTGAATTTTTTAAAAAGTTGCAGGTAATGAGTACTTCTAAATCTATACACTGATGATTCTTTACAGGCAACTTGCAGTCAAGAAAAATCCTTAATATGGCTAATTCTTTAGTTTTTTAATTACCATAATTTTTTTGTGTTTTAAAAAAATATTCCACACGACAGCTTAAAAAATAAGTGGCTGTTTGGGGGAAGCACTCCAAATATTCAACCTGACTCCAATCAGATCACTGCCATTACTAGACAAGCTGGGGATACTGATATTTAAGTTTTTAAATCCCAACCATTTTTACTCTGAATCTTTAGTTATCCCTTCATATTTTATGAAAATGTACCAAATTAAAAATTGTTTTCACTAGTGCCGCTTCGTATCTGGATCTGATGAAAGATACCAACCTGAGATAAGAGCTGACTCCTTCACAAATGTCCAGTTCTTGAAACCCTACATGGGAAATGTCTGTGTCTTCACTTATGTCAATTCTTGCTATAACCAACCATATTGGGATACTGTATTATAAAAATATACCATATATTGGACACTCATGTCAGTACATTGCAGAAAATGTGTCTATTTGCTGTGTAAAGTTTATTAACATTTGAAGGAAAACACTCTTATTTACACAGTGAAGTCTGGGGTGCTCAGGACAGCGAGACGGCATGGGAACCACCACGAGGAATCTGGAAATGTGCAAGGGTCCTTGGTGCCGGTCCCAGAGACCACCCTTCCCAGGAGGACTCGGCAGCACTGGGGAAGGCGCGCCAGAGGTGACAGCTCCATCTGCTTGTTCTCCGTCCTCATTCTTCTTCACTTTCATTTTCAGGATCTAAATCAGAATCTCCATTTAATTCTTTCTCACTGGCCACATCCCTGTCCTCCTCCCCATTCTCATCTTTTTCTTCAGCATCTTCCTCTTCGTTCTCTTCATCAACATCCTCGTCTTTTTCACTTTCTTTCTCTTCCTCATCTTCATCCCAGTTATCCTGGTGGAAACAGATGAAGCACGGAAAGTATTCATGAAGGCCTCGTTCGTATAGAGCTCAAGGGTGTAAAGGCAGATTTAAGCACCAGGAAACAAGGTACTCACATCAGAGTCCTTCTCTGCAATTTCGTCATCTGACTCCTCTTCCGAAGATTCTGCAAGGGGAAAAACCCAACCTTAAGTTTGTGATCAACAAGCAGAGGACAGAGCCCCAACAACTAAACAGAGTCAGACTCCTGAATTTACTTTTAGAAATATTGCATTCACCTAGCATCCATCTAAGCAGTAACATTAATATTCTTAGCTACATAAAAGTCCATTTATTATGTTATTCCACCAAGATCTCATTGAGTAGGACAAGTACCAAAACCCTAACAAAATCCATCTTAAGAAACTAAGCCAAGGATGTGGACAAAAGGGAACCCTCGTGTACTGTTTGGTAGAAATGTAAACTGGTGCAGTCATTATTGAAAACACTATGGAGGCTCCCCAAGAAATTAAAAATAAAGCAACCAGGTGATCCACCAATTCCACTGCTGGGTATATGTCAAAGGAAACGAAATGAGGATTTCAAGGAGCTACCTGCACCCCCTGCACCCCCATGTTCACTGCAACATTATTTACAACAGCCAAGACATGGGAAGAACCTAAGGGCCACTGATGGACTGGATAGACAGTTCAAGAAAATGCGATATACATTCAGCCATTAAATTCCATTTAGCTATTAAAAAAAAAAGGAACTCTCCCATATGTGACAACATGGATAGGCCTCGAGGGCACTGGGCTAGGTGCCATAAGTCTAACACAGAAGGATAAATACTGTATGATCTTAGATGTGCAATCTAAAAACACCAAACCAGTAGACACAGAGAACAGACTGGTGGTTGCCAGAGGTGTGGAGGGTGGGGGAAATGAGGAAAATCAAAAGGTACAAACTTCCAATTATAAGACCAGTCCTGGGAATAAAATGTACAGCATGGTGGCCACATTTAACAATACCGTACTGTGTATTTGAAAGCTATTAAGAGAGTAAAGAAAGTTCTCAGCATAAGAAAATAAAAACTGCAACTATGTGTGGTGATGGATGATATTAAACATATAACAGTGATCACTTTGCAATATATACACAGATATCAAATCATTATGTTGTACACCTAAAAAAAAGTTATATGTAATTAATTATATCTCAGTAAAACTGGAAAAAAATAAAGTCTAAGTAATTAATTCAGGTATGCTTTTATGTCCTTCAGGTATGTTTTACCATTTTCTCTATAAAGGTTTTCTTTCATTTTTTAGATCTATTTCTAGGTACTTCATAGTTTTGACTGCTGCTGTGAATGAAATCTTTTCTTCTGATACATTTTCTGACTGGGACATACATTAGTAGACATACGATACGCTACTGAGACAATCATGTTATTGATTCCATTTTGCTAATCCTGGTGTCCAGTAAACTTGCTTGCTTCTGTATCTCATTCATGATGGTACAACTGTAGATTCTGCTGCATTTTCTGAGAAGGATAACAACTGCCAAGTCCAATGTTCTAGAATTCACTTCTTTCATACAATACTAGGCAGGATATCCAGAAGCAATAAAAGGTACATTATCATCTAGTTCCTGACTTTATGAGAATACACTTCTCAACTTTGATAGAGATTAGAGAAATTTCTTTAAATTCGTAGGTTGCTCAGATTATCAGTAATAACATGAAGACTGAATTTAACTGAATTTTTTCTCCATCTATTAATATATATTGTTCCCTGTTAATCTGTTTAATGCGGCAACCACATTAATTAGATTTCTTGATGCTAAAATGCCTTACGGTCTTTAAATAAATTCTATTTGGTAATGACATATTATCTTATGAAAGTACCTCTGTAATCAATTTGCTACTCAGGATATTTAAAGATGTTCTAAAATGTTGTTTTAACTATCCTTATCTGGTTTGACTCATAAAACGCCTGAATTGTTATATATGACAAAAATGACCATTCCTTGAAAGATTGATAAAATTCACCTATAAAAACTCTGTGCTTGGCATCTTTGAGCAAAGGTTTTGATTAAATCAATTCAAGGCCACTGGCTTATTCACGGTTTCTGTTTTTATTTTCAAGTCACTTTTGGTCATTCATGTTGCCTAAGAAATGCCCTTTTATCATCTAGGGTTTTAATGTGTTGGCATAAAAGTTTGTTCACAGTGTTCTCCTACACTTAAATCTCTTCCATACCTAGTGCCCTTTCTCATATTACTGTACGGTATTTGCACTTTCTCTTTTCTTTTTGGATCGTATTTTTGCCACAGGTTTACCCATTTTATTAGAAATTCTGGGGTCCCATAGCATGATCCTACTCACAGTCATGTTCTACAAAATAAGGTTAACAGAATTCCATGTTAAAAAATGAATGTTCCAAATCTGGATTTACACTACCCTCAAAGCCTTACCTTCCTCATACACCAACTTTGCCTTTTGTGCAGGGCAAGTCATTCCCTTTGTTTTTTCTGACGCTGTAACCTGAAAGATAATCGAGTATTATTATGAAGTACAGTATGAGGTGACCTCAAGTATGGCAGCCACCACCACGCTTCATCTTCGCCGACAGTAAACTCGCCCTCAACCAGTATGATGGATGGCCTCAATACGATGCAGATCAAACACAGGGCAAAAAACAAATTCGTCAAATACAAGAACAAAGAATTACCCTGTAAAAGTTGCAAACCTTTTAAGGTGATCAGAACTTCTTTCTGTGCCAAAACTCTAACTGTGTAAATACCCTATAACTTGCTGTTCATGGTAGCACAACCATCCTAACTGTATTAACAACTGAAATAGGACAGTGAGAAGCTTTGAGGGAAAGCTGAATCAGGCACAAGTTTATTTACTGTCAAATACATAACATTTCCAAGTTAAGGACTGGATCCTGATTTATCAATTTCTTGCTGAAACATGGGGCTTTCAATGTTCAGGTAAACAATCCTTATTCCTCTATTACTATCACATCCAAAGTTTAGCACAAAACAATCTGATTTACTCACTTGAGTGATTAGAAGAATAAGCTTTCCATGAAGGTGGGAGAGTTTCTGAAAAGTTTTCACTCTGCTTTCCATTAACTGGTATAGTGTTCCCAGCTGGGCTACCAGATCAGGCAACTAGGGGGGAAGAAAGATGATCTCATAGTTTCGTGACAAAGTATAAATAACAAACATACAAATCATACTCAGATACACCCAAGTATTCAGCCATTGCACCACAAGCATCTGCTTGTACCTCCTGTGGCAGTGGCTGCGTGGGACACAGCCCAGCAACATCTCAAATTTTCACAGGCCTTCAACATCCTAACAGCAAAAAATACTGCGTTTTTAAAAATAATGATACAGTGGCGGGGGGAGGGGGTGCCTGGGTGGCTCAGTCGGTTAAGTGTCTGACTCTTGATCCCAGCTCAGGTCTTAATCTCAGGGTGGTGAGTTCAAGCCTCGAGATTTGGAGCCTACTAAAAAATAAAATAAAATAAAAAATCATCGAAAAAATTTAAAAGTAAAATACTAAGAGGTCAATGTAATTGAAACACTAAATAAAAAATACCCCCAACCACGTACTTCTGGGCTAAAGAGGGCTTTCCGCTGAAACTTAATACTATCATTTTACCTACCTCTACCATAAGGCCCCAGCAAGCTAAAGGAAGCTTTTCACGGCTTCCAGAGGCAGCACAACAGAGCGAAAGAGTATAAAGCTGACCTTACAGTATTTCAAACATACTCTCTGTTAAAGAATCCCCTGAATCATGCTTAAGGAACTAAGCATGAAATTCGTCCCTCCAGGGGGACAAAAAAAAAAAAGAAGCCACTTTTTTACTTGCCCTATCACTGACAATTTAGCATAAATAAGAGTTTCATTCAAATGTTAAACTTTAAACAGCAAACAGACACAAAAATGAATAAAACAATGTTTAACATGATCACATTCCAACTGCCATTATCTCTTTTTTATCTGTCCCTATTCAGACAATAAGCTCCAGGAACAGGGGGATCCATTCCTTAAGACCCATACCTAGCACAGACCCTCAGCTTAGAGAAGGTTAAAGACACCTGATAAGGAGAAGAAACCAAAGGTGGAAGGAAAAGCACTGTTTTCTGAGGAGAGAATTCTGGCGGGCATTGGAGCCCCCTCCACACCCCACTTCTTCGGTCTGTTCTGCCATGACTGTGACTGTTACACAACTCCTACTCCAGCAGTGCACCCCTGGCTCCATAAGGGATTTCTCGACAAGGCCTCCTAGGGCTCTTTTCACTTCTAAGCAAATGAATGAGGTTATAAAACAAGTGCTGTCCTGTTCACCCCAAGTCCTGATGCTTGTGGGAATCTTCCCGTGCCCACCACCCGCCACTCAGCCATTCCTCTCACCGCTGCCTTCAACTGATCTCCCAAGATTCAACAAGCTGGGAAGCCCCACAGCCATTCTTACTGTTTCTTATACCTCCCCCCATTCTAACATCCTGGTAGAATTCTCCCTAGACACATAAAGAACAAAAGGTTGGCCTCAAAGCAGGTTAACCACTTGTTTACCCTATTTCAAACTACTGAAGGCAAAAAAAGCCTGAGACAGAACAAGGGACAGTGACCAGGCGGAGCTGGGTGAAACTGTTACGAAAGAAGAGCAATTAAGAATTTTCTTCAACTATCCACTATAACCTTTTAAGAAAATCTATTATAAGGTGCTAGGTATTAAAATTAAAGAAAAAGAAACAAGTAAATTATATAATTTTATTTCTAGCTTAAAATATAACTGATTTAATGAACAACGAATCCAATTCATATTATGAAATGTATGTAAATAGACGTATTATAAAATTGTGTTTTTTGGTATTGATTAAAATTTGATGTTTCCTCCCATTTGTAACAGATAACCAAGAGCTGACAGCAGCCCCACAAAATGACAGCTATTAAACATTTAACTCCATTTTTACCACAAGCTATCTTCTGTCCTGGGACAAGGTAGAACAATGGAGAGATACATACATTGTAAAAATAATTTTGCTAAACAGGTTATATACATTAAAAAACATCTAAAGGCTAATATGTAAGTAAGTCACTTTTCTCCTTTCTGTATTTCTCTAAGTTCTTATAGAATATATATTACTTTAAAATCCAGGGCAAAAAAAAGGCCAATTTACAAAAGGCACCATTATTACATTGTACCTGGGGTAAAATAAAATCTTGAAAAGCAGCAGCTGATGGTTGAAGGGCAGTGGAGGAAGGATGGTTTCATTAACACATCAGTTTATAATCCTTAACAAAGCCAAACTATTCGGCAACTATTGCTGAAGACTTACTGTGGATAGGTAGGATGCATGGACCGTTAACACACATTTTAGCCACTGAACCATTAAAACAGCACTGGAAAAAAGAAAAAAATATCCAAGTAAACGAATATTCACGAATTCAAAATTAAATATAATGGAGTTAAAATATTAGAAAAACCAGGGCGCCTGGGTGGCACAGCGGTTAAGCGTCTGCCTTCGGCTCAGGGCGTGATCCCGGCGTTATGGGATTGAGCCCCACGTCAGGCTCCTCTGCTATGAGCCTGCTTCTTCCTCTCCCACTGCCCCTGCTTGTGTTCCCTCTCTCACTGGCTGTCTCTATCTCTGTCAAATAAATAAATAAGATCTTAAAAAAAAAAATAGAAAAACCGAGGCCAAGTGAAGATCTATATGAAAAACAACACTACTAAATAAACCACTGACTTTGGTGATATTCTCATCCATTCATGAGTCTGAGATCTGTGAAACAGACTCATCTCTTGGGGAATAACATGGACTGAACAGGAAAAACTCTTCTTCTAAAACAATTCAAGAATAAAACCCATGCTTTACTTCGTAATTAAGTGATACCAAGTAAACTGGGCTCAAATGACTTTGCATTTTTATGCCCACCATCGAATCCCCATCAGGTACAAACAGCATTAAGATTTCCATGCCACATTGAAAGACAAAGACCAAAAATGTGTAAGCTGGGCCTAATCAATGAATTCTTTGGCTTTTCTTTGTTAGCTCCAAACAAAAATGGAATCTATCAGGGGAAATAACTTAGAAGAGAAAAATTAGGGGCACTTGGGTGGCTCAGTTGGTTAAGCTTCTGCCTTCGGCTCAGGTTATGACCTCGTGGCTCCCTGCTCAGTGGGGAGTCTGCTTCTGCTTCTCCTTCTCCCCTCTCTGCCACTCATGTTCTCTCTTTTACTGTTTCTCTCAAATGAATAAAATCTTTAAAAAAAAAACAATAGGGGCACCTGGGTGGCTCAGTTGGTTAAGCATCTGCCTTCGGCTCAGGTCATGATCCCAGGGTCTTAGGATCACCCCCAAACCAGGCTCCCTGCTCAGCTTCTCCCTCTCCCTCTGTCCCCAGACAACACCCCACCCCCCTCATGCTCTCTCTCTCTCTCTCAAATAAATAAATAACATCTTTTAAAAAAGAAGAAACTATATACTGTAGCACTGATAATACTATACTCTCAGTTCAGGATCTTTGAGATACCAGCTCCCTATTCAAATACTTAATCATCAAATTACTAACAAAAAAGACCCACAGAATTCGGTCCTATAAAATACTTTCTTACAGCGTCCTGGCAACTCCCAGAGGTTGGGGACTTCTACAAATGGCAATTTTACATCTGATTAAGACTAAACAAGACTAACTCGTTACACGACCTGATAATGAAGCTGGAAAAAAAAAACTACACAGGAGTTTCCTAAAAGAAAGGAAAAAACTGTACTAAAATCTTAGGAGTAAGAGTCATTCAACTCACAGTAAGTGGGAAGAGCAGTATCTAACCCTTACAGATACAGAGTCTTACCAATTAGAGTGTGCAACTGCCCACTATGTAATTTCATGCTGTCAGAAACTGCTGTTTTTAACAATCACCTCTAAAATATTGATAAAATCAAAGCAATTTAAGTCGCCTAAGTATCTTACCTATTAGGATGTCCCTGCAATCTCTTTGTAAGCTGTGGGAGAAAAAAAAAACAGTGTTAGCAACAGCACTTTAGAGGCAGCCAATGTGCATCAATTCCCACACTATACACTCCAGGAGAACAAAGAAAATATAGAAAAGACTATTAAGGGGGCGCGTGGGTGGCTCAGTTGGTTAAACACCCAACTCCTGATTTCGGCGCACATCATAATCTCAGGGTCCTCAGGGTCCTCAAATCAAGCCCCACACTGGGGCTCTGCACTAGGTGGGGAACCTGCTTAAGATTCTCTCTCTCCCTCTACCCCTCCCCGAAAAAACACTTAGGAAATCACTACTCCTAAAGGATTCCTAAATTTCCTAATTCCCCAATGTTTAATCAATATAACATAATCTAGGAACACATTCCTACAATAAGAGTAATTACCTGATAAAAATCTAGGCTACAATTTGTATGAATGAAAATTCAGAAGAGGCAAATCCAGGGACAGAAAATAATCTGTCGTTGCCAGAAACTGGGGGTAAGGGAGAATAGGGGGTAGCTAACTGGTACATGATTTCTTTTTTTGGTGTGACAACTGTACAATCTGTGAATATACAAAAAAACACTGAATTATATGCATTTAAAAAAGTGTATTTTATGGTACATGAATTCTATCTCAATAAAAAATACATTAAAAATGTGGACTAGGTAAGTTCTGTTTGAATAGATCTATTATCTACTCTAAATACCCTTGCTTGCTTACATACTGCAAATCCAATTTTTCTAAACACTAGATTTTCTCTTTAACTCATAGTATTAGGACCTTAAAATGAAAAGAGTACTCAGTTACCTCTTGCAACAATGGAATAACAGCATGCAGGGGCATCCTTAATACAGTCCTCTTAATTAGGTTTAAATTCCTAGTTTGAAGTACTTTCTGTGAGAAAATAAAAGAAACATGAAGATAAGCACATGCAGAAGCTAAGGACGCTACAGGACAAACAGGAAAAATGATTTTTTTTTAAATTTAAAATCAATTTAGTCAACATACAGTGTATTATTAGTACAGGGGGAGAATTCAGCGATTCATCAGTTGCATATAACACCTAGTGCTCATTCCATCAAGTGCCCTCCTTAATGCCCATCACCCAGTCACCTCATCCCTCTTCCCATTTACCCTCCAGAAACCCATTTGCTTCCCACAGAGTCTCTTATAATTTGATTCCCTCTGTTTTTATCTTATTTTATTATCCTTCCCTCCTCCTACATTCATCTGTTTTGTTTCTTAAATTCCACATAGGGTAAAATCCTATGGTATTTGTATTTCTCTGATTTATTTCGCTTTAGCATAATACCCTCTAGTTCCATCCATATCGTTGCAAATGGAAAGATTTCACTCTTTCTGAAGGCTGAGTAATATTCCTGTGTGTGTGTGTGTGTGTGTGTGTGTGTGTGTGTGTGTGTGTCTATCACATCTTCTTTATCCATTCATGTATCAGTGGACATCTGGACCCTTTCTATAGTTTGGCTATTGTGGACATTGCTGCTATAAACATTGGGGTACAGGTGCCCCTTCGGATTACTACATTTGTATCTTTGGGATAAATACCTAGTAGTGCAAATCCTGGGTCGTAGGGTAGCTCCTATTTTCAACTTTTTGAGGAATCTCCATACTGTTTTCCAGAGTGGCTGCATCAGTTTGCATTCCCACCAACAGTTTGGGAGGGTTCCCCTTTCTCCGCATCCTCGCCAACATCTGTTGTTTCCTGACTTGTTCATTTTAGCCATTCTGACTGGTGTGAGGTGGTATCTCATTGTGGTTTTGATTTGTATTTCCCTGATGCTGAGTGATGCTGAGCATTTTTTCATGTTTTATAAACCGAACAAAAAACTACCAACTGAATTTTAGTGAATGGAGGTTGGGAGGGACTGACTGGAGATTGTTATGTTAATGTCTTTGGCTATCAGGCAAGTATAATCTTCAGGAATCAGGACATTTACTTTGATAAATGGGTTTCTTTCCTACAGATTCTAAACTTTACGAACACATTTTTATATAAAACGGAACACCTCTAGACATTTAAATACAGATGTATGCCACTTTAGAGAAGCTGTCAAACTGTCATTTTATGAAATCACAGATATATCCACATAAGAATGAGCAAAACACACTAAAACCACACTCAGCAAGAAACCTTTTAAAGCTGTCAACCTTTTGATAAAATTTTAAGCCAATCAAAAGATCATATATAATGAGTGCTTGAGTCAAAATCCTGGGAAGGTACATCAACTGGAAAAACCCAGTCTCCACTACAGGGTACAGAAAAGGAGAGATTAGTCCAAATCCTGGCAGGCATTGCAATGTCTCCAAACCCCAGATGCTTCATCCACAGGAAAGGATGGGAAATACAAGGCATTTCAGGTCTCAAAATCTTGATTCCCCCCTTCCTCTTTAATACTTCTACGTATTTATTTTTTCTAAAGGGCTTAATTCCCAGAGGAACTTCCCTGATGAGGGGTGCATGCTGTTTTGGTGATGGTACGATAAAGGTCATGCTTAATATAGAAAGAGCAGAAGTACCAAAGGGCAAAATAGAGAAAATTGGTTTACAGCCTATTTTAACAGTATCCTTTCAGAATTTCCTATGAATTTTATTTGCTTATAAAAATATCTTTACACCAAGCCCTTCTAATAAATCCATCAAGATATAAAAACTACCACTGCCATAACTGCATAGTTTCTCATACAAAAGAAATAAAACTTTATATACACAATCACTGAAGAAGTGAGGGATGGACTGTCCTGATTTAATAGTCTCAATTAACCTACATTTACATTTTCAAATAATCAGAATACAAGAGTCAAAGCAAAATATGCTGATTAGAACTTCTACAGTAATTCAGAAGATGTGTGATGATACTAAACATTCCTCAAATCACCTCACTCATTATAAATATCAGTTATCACAAAGTTCCAATAATGTACAGGTTATAGGGAACAATCTCTCTGAACTAGTCTATAAATTACTAATTGAGATAAGACATGCTCTTGTTAAGGTCCTCAATTTTCACAGGATGTCCACCAAACCATCAGGTTTCATTGTCTTAACTGGCCAAGTAGGGTAGTAGCCCTTCAAGTCAAGGAATACTAACTTGAACCTGCTGTTGAACACTATTTATACTAAGCTTAGTTAAAAAACAATGTAGAAATGAGGTTTTGAAAAATATGTAGTTTGTGAAATCCCCTGGTGCTCTAAATGTAAAGTGATCATATAATTTGTTGTCTAAACTGGGACACTTGTAACAATGAAAGAAGTCACTATTAATTACTATACCGAGATAAGAGGTATAAACCAGAACTGTCAAAGGCAAACAGTACCTATGGCCAAGGACACTTGGGTGGAGATGGTTAAGGGTCCAACTCTTGATTTCAGCTCAGGTCATAGTCTCACAGGGTTGTGAGACTGAGCCCCCCCAGCGCTGACTCCGCACTGGACAGAGGGCCACTTAAGATTCTCTCTCTCCCTTTCCCTCTGCCCCTCCCCATCTTCCCTCCCTCCCTCTTTAAAAAAAAAAAAAGAGAGAGAGAGAACGTTTGGCCTAGCTATTTAGAAGTTAAATCAAAATGTAGGGCAGAAGAGTTTTTAACAAGCTCTCAACTAATTCTTATGCCAACTAACAACAGGTTCTATGGTAATTTTCAAATTTTAAAATAAGCAAGTAAAAAATAAGTTATCTTAAAACAAGGTGAAGTGTTAATGGATACAGAAGTTAGCATTAACTTCCACTGAAAATATATTTAAAGAAACAACCATATAAATCACAGTTGTAACTAGCGAGAAGATATTGAAGGTTTTTTTTCCCCAAATCTACTACACTATAAATGAAGCATAATAAACACTGCACACTTATAACACACTATTTCATCAGTTTGACATAAACATTCATCCATGAAACAAACACTACGTTAAACATTCCACCACCCTCAAGTCTCCTTGGGTCCCTTAACATTCTATCCCTCCACCCCCATCCTCAGGCAACCAGTGAACTATATATTGGTCTGCATCTCCTAGAATTTTTATGTAAGTAGAATTATACAGAGCATGTACTCTTTGTCTGGTTTCCTTCTCAAAAAATAAGTCTGAGATTCATCCATGTTGTTGATGTATCAATAATCTATTTCTTACACTGCTAGATAAAGAATTTGTTAATCTGTTCATATGATGAGGGACATATGGGTTCTCTTCAGGTTCCAGCTATTAAAAAAATAAAGTTGCTATGACCATTCATGTACCAGTCTTTATATGAACATGTTTTTTATTCTCCAGGTAAATACCTAGCAGTAGAATGGCTGGGTCTTAAAGTAGATGAATACTTAACTTTTAAGAAATTGCCAAATTGTTTTCCAAAGCAGCTGTACCATTTTATATTCCCACGATTAAGATATGAGATCCCAACTGTATCACATTCTCACCAACAAATGGAACTTTAAATTTTAATCAATCCATAATGGGTATATAGTGTGAGCTCACTGTCATGTCAATTTGCACTTGTTATGATAAATGATGTATAATACCTTTACATACACTTATTGGCCATCTGAATTCTTTTGTGAAGTATCTGTTCACACCTTTACCAATTATTTTTTGAGTCTCAATTAAGAATTTTTTTGTATTTTCTGGAAAAGAATCCTTTGTCTAATGTAGGAATTGTAAATATTCTCCCAGCCTGCAGCTTGCCTTTCCATAGTCTTAACAGTGTCGTTTCTTTCTTTTTCTTTTCTTTCTTTAAGTAATAAAAATTTATTGAGAATTCCTGGGATGGTGGTTATCACCTCCTGACCTGGAAGGAGGAACCAACACTGTAGGAAATCACTCAGAAATCACATATACTATCATTTCAAGAGCAAAAGATTTCAACTTTCATGAAGTCCAAATGACTTTTTCCTGTAGTAACGCTTTTTGTGATGCCATCTAAGAAGACTTCATCTGCTAACGTTTGCATAATTTTATCCTGTTTTCTTCTAAAAGTGTTGTAGGTTTGAGTTTTACATTTATCTATTTTGGGTCAACTTTTGTGAATTAAGAGCTGAGATGCATTTTTTTCCATATGGATATGTAGTTGGTTCATGACCAATTGTTGGAAAGATTTTACTTTCTCCATTAACTCAAATAAGCACCTTTACTAAAAACCAATTGTGTGTGGTCTACTTATGGACTATTTTGGTTCCTTAATCTGTATTTATTTTTACTAATATCAAATTACTTTGATTACTATAACTTTATCTTGAAATCGAGCAGGCTAAATCCTCCAATTTTACTTGGAGATGCTACTGAAATTTAATTGGGAATGTGCTGAATACACAGACAAATAAGGGGGGAATTCCTCATTTTAACAGTATTGAATCTTTCAACCCATAAAGGTGGTTTATATCACTATACACCCAAATCTTTGTTAATTTCTCTCAACTTCTGTAATTTTCAATGTAGAGGGAGAGGCACCTTTTATAGATTTATCCTAACTTTTTGGTACTACTATAAATGGCACATATAAAACATTATTTAAATAAATTTTTTAAAAATCTTTAAAATATCTGTCTTCTGCAGGTGCCATGAATTACATAAATCACTGGCTTCTCTTCTTCTCATAAGCTATGGACGTTTTCTTTGAGTCAGATCTCCACCTTCCTAAAGCCACACATTTAATGTCAAGTTTTCTATGGCAGGATTCTTATCCTCACTCCTCATCATATGATGTACCTCTGTCACTGCTCACTTCCTTCTCTCATTCTTATTGCCCTCCTACTATATTTCATGTACCTTCATAAGGTAATTTTTGGGAATGGGGAAGACTATTTTTAGGAGGAAACAAATTTTTTTTTTTACTTGTCTCTCTTTTTTAAAACAGAACTACAGAATGTGAGTGCATCATCTCCTGGGTAACATACTATGGGAAAATCTCCATACTTTTTTTTTTAGGGTTATTTTAAGCCCTTCACTATAACTTTTACAGGTCTTTTCCAGCACACGATTTTTCAGGATTCTAGTTTCCAACTACTTCTACTGAAATAATACAATGTATCACCTAAAGATCCTTAATAATGAAAAAGTCTCTGTGTACAATCCTTTACAGGTAAGAAGTGCTTCCATAAACATCATTTCATTTGTTCTTCCAACAACTTTGTGGCACCTGATAAAAGGATACACTGTCACCTTTGAAGTACCAAAAGATTTTAACCTGAATCTCTACAAGCTTCTAGATCCAACTACAGTGTACAAGAAATATGTTAGAGGAACATGTTAAATGATACCATTTATTAGATTAAATGACCCAACAAAATGGAGTTTTGAGGGACGCAAAATCCAGAATGTGAGAATCTCTATAGGGCAAATAACTTAGCTTCTCCAAAAAACTAACTGCAAGAGACAGAAGAGACATCTCTCCCCAATACTGTGTGGACTTCATGGGGATTCTGTTTTGAAGAAAGCAAACATAAAACCTTAAGTTTATGAGGCAATCACGGAAATGTAAACACACTAAGTGGATATTTGATGATTTTGAGGAAATACTGTTTACTTTTTTTTAGATGTGATAATGGATTGTGGTTGTTTTCAGGAGTTGTTATTGTCAGAGTTGAAGAGGGATGTATTTATGGGTAAAATGATGTCTCTATGCTTCACTATAACCTGGGGAGACGCGTGGGTAGATAGATGACACAAGGACAGATAGATTTGGCTAGTGTTGATAATTTCCGAAACAGAATGATGAGTTCATGGGGGTCCACTGTAATACTTTGAAATGTTCTGCAATGTTTCTTAAAAAAAATAATTGGTAGCTGATTTAGTTGTACTACTGAGAAAGGTTTCAAAGGACAGTTGAGGAGATAATAATGGCAGATAAGTTATATTACATTTTAAAAACATTGTCTATTGTTTTCTATAGCCTATTTTCCACCTAGGTTTCTATACCATGTTAACTGAAAACCACCTTCCAAATTACATGCACTCACAAACAATTTTACAAGTAATTTTAAAAGTAATTTTAGGATGTGCTGATTTCCCCTCTCATTTTGCAAAATCACCTTAGACACAAATGATATTCCCATTTAGATCAAAATATAAACCAGAAAGACACTATTCATAGGTTACCTGAATAACCTATGAATAAAGTCACATCAATACTAAGTGGCACCATAAAATCACTGAATCACTAAGAATAAATGCACTTAAGAAAACATAAACTGCTTTAATCTAATCAGGCAGTACTTAAATAGAATTTTTACACTTAAATTTTTTCTACAGACCATTAATAAATTCTGAATTTAAGAGAACCTAATTAAGTAATTTCATACAAGCAGTCACCAACTTACAAACATAAGAAATAATAAATGCCTCCCTTATACAAATTTCTAGTATTTTTACCTCTAAATACTTCACAACATAACCCCCAACCCTCGTGAATTTTTCCCCCAAACCTCCTACCCATTGCCAAGGTTCCACCTCACCGCCCCCTCTCACGGCCAGGCGGACATAAGTTTCTGGAATCCAGAGTAAAAACTCAGGAACGCATTTTCCTACAGAAAAAAATATAAATTGTGATCTAGAATGCTGAGTATCATAGTTCAGCTACACTATGTTTATAAAGGCTTTTGTGAACTAAAGCCTAAGACCTAATAACAATTCAGAACAATATTTCTATGAGAAAATGCATTCCAGGTTCAAAATAATTTAATACAATGCCTTTGTAGGTTGGTGACTGTCTGTATAGTGCCACCAAGTGATAAACGTTTGACTAGACTCACAAAATATTAAATTCAAAACAGCTACATCACATGACTATCACTCTGAGTGTGCTATGTCAATCACTTTCTAAGAAAAATTAACTGTGTTAATTCATTTTAAAAACTGACAGAATACTTACATTTAGCATTTCAAAATCATTACTTTCTAAACCCTGTGTGAGAAGAACTGGAAAGCTATTTGTCTGTGGAAGATCATCCTTTTCTTTCTTTGTATCTATATCCAGTGCTCCCAGGCGCTCTTCAATGCTAATCTGCAGAACAGAAATGATCTATTAATGTTAAACCAGACAAGGCCTAAAGTAGCTTGGTCAAGGGGTGACTGGGTGGTTCCCAGACTGGTTGTTTCCCAATCCAAGTTTCCAGATCCTAGTGGAAAAAAAACTGCCCAAGAAATCATGATTTAAAAATGTAATTCATAAACATAAATATATAAGATTCAAAAAAGGCAAGCACCTCGCATCTAATTACTAAAGCACAAGAAAAGATTATGGAAGAAGCTTTCCCTTCTAGAACTACCCCTTGTCATCAGCCTCAGATCTGCAAAAAGGAAACAAGCATTATCAAAAGAAAATTTAAAATAAGACAGCTATGTTATCAAAACAATTTATAAAATGCCTTCCTATTTTTGTCTTTATTAGTCAGTTTCAAATGGTGACTTATTTTCTAGAAGATGCTCTACCACAACTAAGTTTCCTTCATAAATATCTAAAATTTAAGTGTAAAGAAACACGATTCAATTTGCTACTCAAAAACTTAATTGTAGGGGTGCCAGGGTGGTGCAGTCAGTTAAGCATCTCACGTTAATTTCAGCTCAGGTCGTGATCTCAGGGTCATGAGACCGAGCCCGGCATCAGGCTCTGCACTCAGTACAGTCTGCTTAAGACTCTCTCTCCCTTTGCCTCTGTCCCCCATCCCCACCTCCTCATGCATGCACATGCGCTCTCTAATAAATAAAATCTTTAAACTAGCCAGGACTGCTCAGACAGCCAAGAGAAAAGGCATCACTGATAGTCAGCAACATGCGAAACCCAATGGAAATCATCATGGCAAGTCCTGGCTTAATATATTCAATTATGTGATCCAGCTGACCACTAACAATGGCCAAACAGCAACCTCTGTAGTTAGTGCCAAGTCTGTCTTCTCCATTAACAGTGGCCAAGTAAATGTCTCACAAACTACAATCTGAAATCAGAACCTATGCTGCTGGGGATGAGAGAGAGGATAACAGCAGCAATCTCAGTACGTTCCTGAAGTTCCAAGTTTGGCTCTATCCAATCTATCTGTTAGAGTCTCACAAGTAATCTTGTATTTCAAACTCAAAAATTGTCAGAGTGATTGTATTACCTCATTTTCCCCCAATTTCCTCTTGCTCTCTACTTCCTCAGTTTGTGGAGGAGCAGGCTTGATAGCTGCACGATGACCAGGTACCCCTGGCACCAGAACTTTTGCTTCAGAATTCATCACCGGTGTTCTCACCTGTTGAACAGGAACAGTGGAGGCGTGACAAAGAAATGATGCCTTAGTCCCGGCAAAACTGAGCCCCAACGAGAAAGCCAACAGCACCTAAAAGGTTTTTCTACTGGAAAATCTAATATAACTAACTTAATACGATATGAATTAAAGATAAATTTTAACTGAATGTTGGCAAGTAGGTTTTTAAATTATAATGTGAAAGCTCATAGTTTTAAAGCTTTCAATACCACATAAGAGTAAAAACCAGGAACACTGACAGATTACTTAAAAATGTTCGAGTGAAGCTGTATGTTTTACGACCACCTCCAGGAACCCAGCTTTGCCAGAAACGCTCAGACAGCCAAGAGAAAGGTGTCATCTCTGGAACTCAGCCAGAAGCGAAACCATATATGGATGTCATCATAGCACGTCTTGGCTTTCCTTTTCTCATTAAACTGCCAAACATACGATATCTACATGTAGATGCCGTGTTATATTAAAAATAAAGCATGAAGATGATCATGGTATACAGTGTTCAACTCCAGACCCATAATTTTAGGCTTTATTCCACCCTTAAATACAGGATTCCTCTCAGTTATGCTCCTTTAAATACTAACATCAGTAAAATAATTTGATAAATGTGATATTTATTTAATGATCATACACGGGGGGAGGGACTAACTCCCAGGTTTTCACCTTCTAGTTGTCTATTCACTCATGCATTCAACGAATCAAGAGCACAGAAACAAAGTGGTTTTATAATCTCATTATCTGAAACCTAATCCCACAAATTTGTTCAAACAAGATCATAAAGAGGATACTGAAGAGTGCAAACATAATATTATACTACAATTCGATTTACCCAAATCTCTTTTTTCTCACCTTCTAATATGAAATGCACTCACCTTTGTTATAGCCGTTTCTACTTTGGGGGCCCAGCAGTTTGAAATATCTCTTACTAAACACACATGAGGTTCTTTGGAACTTAAAGCCTGGGAATATAATTTTAAAGGGGAGGGGGTATGACAGGGGGGGAAAAAAAGAGCGTCAAACAAAGCAATTGGGAGTAAGAAATAACATGAAAAGCCAAACTCCTACTTGTGCATTTTTATAAAAATACAAAAAAGTACAGAAAGCTTCCCCACAAAACTGAGCCACTAACACTGATCACCATTCAGACTGATGGCAGCAGAGAAAAGTGGGTCAACTCTGAAGATATTAAGCATAATGTGTACTTTCTTCAGTTACGAACTGCTCAACTTTTTCAAATGTACAGCTTTAAAAGATCAACAGGCTTTTTAAATGTAACAGATTTTAAAGAAACATTCCAGTTTGTCACCCTTGTAAAGAATAGTCTAGGCTAAAAAAGAATGGCCCTACCCTAAAACTTCCTACTGCTATACTTCCCACAAGCAACTCAAAGACAGCACTGCTGATGAACAAAAATGCTCTAGGGTGGACCTCTACATCCTGATGCCGTACTAAACAGGGGGGATAATCAGATGCAGCAAAGTACATGTTACCCATACCCTTAACGCTTTAAGGTTATATGTAATTCTCTATAAATATATAACAATCAATATCCAGAGGGACACAAAACAAGCAGGAAACAATGGCTTTACGGGCAGAGGAGGGCTGGGGGAATCCACATACGGCAAAAAGACTTAGGTTTACAGCTTAACGCCTTTCTCTTTTTATTATACCATATCCATGTGTTAAATTTTTAAAAGCAAAGAGTTAAATAAATTCAACAAGAGGTTTAAGTTCTAATTAAATGTGAGTTTAAATTAAAATCAACTCAACAGGAGTTTGCTTGGGCATGTTATTCCTCTCATCATCTCCCAGAGGGCCTTACTGAATAAAAGCAGTATAAATGCAAGCTGAAGAAATCACCTATTGGACATGCTCATAACTCACCAAAAGTCTCCAAAGAAACTTCAGTAATCAAAAGTTAAGTGACTGCACCACCCATTACATTTCCACTGAGAAAATTCAATGAGTACTGTTACTAAGGGCTCCTTTATTAAGATTTAGCTTTTGGGTAACTGGGCAAAATTCACTCATACCTGTGCTGACCAGAATATCAGCCACTAGGGACATGGGGCTACTGAGCACTTGAATGTGGCTATTCCAAACTGAGATGTGCTTGTAAGTGGAAATATACACCAAATATCAAAGACATAATACCAAATAAAGGAGAGAGGGGAATAAAATATCTCAAATAATTTTTCATATTGAATAAGGCTTAAAATATTTTGGATATGCTGGGTTAAGTAAAATTAAATACATAGCTCTCACAAACTGAAATAAAGCACCCAGTGAAAGGTCCTTCAGTTAAGGGAAAATACGTGACTTCTTTTTAAGTATACCAATAAGCAGACCAATGAATCATTTCGAAATTATTTTTTTTTTTACATGGCCTTGTTGATGCTGTATTGCTCTACTCCAGAGTAGCAACTACGTACCACTCGCTCAATGATGGGCTGAAACCAACTGCCATATACAAGCAACAATGACATTTTGTCTGAGCAAAAACCAGCTGCTAGAATAGGGATGGGTTTTGGTGTTGATTTCTTGCCTTTCCCAGGTGTCGCTATCTGAATTGTGCAGTTTGAAGTCAAAGGCTTTTTGCAGTATCTAGAAAGAAAAAAAAATTACATCAGAAAATTCAAAGTAACATCTCATACGTATGCTTTGAAGTTGGCATTGAGTCAGGAAATGTGACCTTCCTGTGGCCTTCAACTATGACCAGAGTGACCAGAGTCCCCACAGCACTAGTGTTGCTGTCAAGACCTCATCTAGCAAGACCTCACCATCAAAATCTGCCTGGAGACCCATGTGCCCTTCCATCCCCCTGTCGAGCCCCACAAGGGGCCCAAGCTCCCAAGTGCTCTCTCGCTGCCCTGAGCTTCAACCCCCGTTGACTCTCTACATCTGTTCCAATAAGCCCTATCCCCAATTGTTTCCAACCCCCAAAAGCCTACTATGATCTCTGCAACACTGTTCCAGGAGCAAAGTTATCAGCAAAATGTAATCAACAGAATCCCATCCTCAGTTTCTTCTCTAAGGGTTTTCTTCACCTTCTTGCTCTACGCTGGCTCATCGGGGCAGAGCTCCCGAGTTGCAGCTGTTTTCTCTCCATACCCTTTGTGTCAGAAGCCTTGGACATGATTTAAGTGCGCTCCTTGCTCTTCACGAACATTTCAAGACAGGTAGTCTCTCCCTCTTTCACCTTTATATTCACCTCTATAACCTTTGAAAGTGTTGTCATGGGATACCAGCTACCTCCCTCTCCTTCTGCCATCCAACAATTTCCAGGTCACTCCCTCTTATTTCTTAAAGATTCTAGTGGCTCCACTGTCATTCTGTCCAACACTTTCTTAAGTGATCTCCATATCCACCACACAGGCTGATGATCTTTCTGACACACTGTCCTCCCAGTTCCGTACCCTTCCCATCTCTGGCCTTTACTGTGTCTAAAGCCACTCACACCACAGACATCTTATCACCAATAAGTGCACCGAACTATCCCTATCTTTCCAACTCTCTCCCCTTAGTTATCTGGACTTCACAACCATCTCCATCCAGGACTTCTGGCCTCTGCTTTGGCCTTTGACCCCTCTGTGGTCTATTCTCAACACATCAGACAGAATGACTTAAAGCGTAATGCCTTAACACTTAGGTCAAACCTCATCAATCTTCTGCATAAAAGCAAAGGCTTACTATTGCCCAAGAAGAGGGGCCCAAATCCTCACTGCAGCCCACTACTTCTGGGCCCTCAAGTATATATTCCACATACACATATGACTATGTAAATAAAGGCCTCAAGTGTTACACACAAATGTTAACAGTAACCTCTAGGGAGTAGAATTCAATGCAAGGACAATTAGGCTTCATAATCAACTGTCTATACATCCTAAATGTTTTAAAATAATGTTTTATGCTTTCATAACTATTTTATATTTAAATTAACTGCTACAGTAGGATTGTAAAAGGAAGGATACCAACTGACAAAAAAGTGAAATCATTTTAAAGTTTACATGACTGAGTCTTAGACCATGTTTATAGAGTATGCCAAAGATTGGCAAATTTTCTATGAAGAGCAGATAGTATTTCAGTTTTGGGGGGCACATATGGTCATACTTGTTTGACCCACAGATCATAGTTTATTGACCCTTGGTCTATGACTAACTACTACACATCCCAACAGCAACACTCCCCTCTATTCACCAGAACACTTGCACTGCCGTGCTTCACTGATCCATATATATATTATCAAAGTTAGAAATTAAGGTTTTACCAAGTTCACAAGCAAAGTTTTCCAACTGATTTTTAAAATGTATTATTACAACTGCCAACATTTACTAAGCATATATCGTAAGACTACTTTACTAACCACAAAAATGAAGAAATGGTCCATGACTCCAAAAACTTGAGTTCTTACTGGGAATGTATGTAGTCATATAGATAAGGAATTAGAAAGGCTTTCAAAATAATCTATCTGAAAAGGAATATAGCGCAAAGAATATTGGGAATAAAAGAGTAATAAATCAGGCAAAGAAAACACACTTGAGAAAATTCTTACCCATTTAATATATGTTCAAAAAGATGAACTTGACCATCTCTGCAAACAACAGCTAACTTGACAGGCTAAAAGAAAAATTTAACTGATTATTCTAATGGGTTAATACATTTCAGTCTACCCTACTGGATAAATGCTTTAATGCACTTACCAAACTTCAACTATTCTCCCCCCGCCCCTTTAGATAACCAGAGAAAAAATTAGAACAAGAAGGCTGTACAACTCCTGAATTTAAAAATCATTACTGTCATCAAAATGACAACTGGAGTTGTTGTCGTGAAGCTTAGAAATAAGTGTTTAGGGGCACCTGGGTGGCACAGCGGTTAAGCGTCTGCCTTCGGCTCAGGGCGTGATCCCGGCCTTATGGGATCGAGCCCCACATCAGGCTCTTCCGCTATGAGCCTGCTTCTTCCTCTCCCACTCCCCCTGCTTGTGTTCCCTGTCTCGCTGGCTGTCTCTATCTCTGTTAAATCAATCAATCAACCAGTCAATCAATAGAAATAAGTGTTTAGGAGAAGAGAACAGTCAAGGAGAACACAGCCTGCGAGTAAGAAGAGCAGTCACTAGTACCAACTGCAGAGACTGACAAAAGAGACGTGGCATAATCGTCAGGATCACTGAAAATGCCTCCATGCCCTGACCCCTCCCCTCACAAGGGTGCACCACAGTGAATGAACACTCACTCTGGACAGTCTAAGATTTTTATTATATTTTGTTCTCCCTCCCTCATGTTCCCTTCTTTCCCAAATCATTAAATCATCCAAACACTAATTTTAAAAATACAATTTGTGAAATCCAAAAACAAATTCTCAAACATCAAGCCATTTACCTCTTCCTTATTTTCTGACAAAGTCAAATCAATATAGACAGGTTCATCTGTAACTGTAAAAGACATCACTGCATTCTTTTCTTTGTTTTCTGCCCGGACCTGCCTAGATAACAAAACCAATGATTAGACAAAAAGAAATTAAAAAAAAAAAAAAAAAGTTGAGCACATACGGGGAGTCACAGCATTAGATTCCCCATAGCTTTTGCATCTTGAAAGCTAAATAAGGGGACTACAGATAAAACTCAGGGACACATTTGTGTTACTGCCATTTAGCGTGGTTGCAGGGTAAGAAAACACTAACGCATTTATGCAGATTTAAACAGTGAGCAGTATTCTCTATAGTTTTTCACTAACCTATCTGCCTATCTTGATGCCAATACTGCACTGTATTGATTATTATAGCTTGACTAGTCAGGAAATCAAGCAATATGAGTCCTCTTTTTTCTTTTTCAATGTTGTTTGGGTTCCTCTATGTCCTTTGCATTTCCATCTGAATTTCAAAATCAGACTATCAATTTCTACAAGAGTCTTCCAAGATTTTGACTGGGTTCACACTGAATCTATAGATTAACCTGAGGAGAATGTGTATCACAGCACTACAAAGAAAACAGAGTCCGGAAATAGACCCACACATACATTTACCCAAATGATCATTATTTGTTGATTCCTTATTTGAGAATCTGCCTACCTGCTAAACTTTATTTGTAAACCCCCATATCAGTATTTGTGGAACTTCCATGGTCTTGAACAGGTATGCTCAGAGCAGTGAAATATGAGAGCTGCCAACAATGTTAAACAAGGCTATCCGCTCTGACTTATTTCAGCTCTCATACTAGATACTAATAAGTAGTATTATTTAGAACACTAAAAAGATTCTTTCTAGAGCCACTTTTTTTGCTTTTATGCCTCTTTTGTTGATTTCACTGTTTAAAATGTGCTCTAAGTATAGTGCTGAAGTGCCGTCTAGTATACCAAAGAGAAAAAAGCTGATACTCCTTATGGAAAAAAAATATTTGTGCTAGGTAAACTCTGTTCTGACATGAATTAATCAACTATATAAATACAGTTTTATGTGTATGTGTATATAGTTATATACAGCTGATTATATATGTGTTCTGTATGTGTGTATGTATATATATAACGAAGTATTTTTAAACACAAACACATAAAACAAGGTTATAAATTGATTAAATGACAAAGATGTGACCAACAAGGCTTGCAGAAACCTTGTATTTCCCAGAGGAATAATAATTCAGTATCACCCACTCAGTGCTTATACAGATTTTATACAAATTATACAAATAACGAGAACTGACTGTATGTATATGCCTACATATATATGCAAAACCAGTTACTGGAATTAGTCTTTTCAACAAATGGTACTAGGACCACTGGATATTCCCAATACAAAAACACACAATTCCATCCATTCCCTGGGAATGCAAACTTGTGCAGCCATACTGGAAAACAGCATGCAAGTTCCTCAAAAAGGGATCCAGCAATCAATCTACCAAGTATTTACCCAAAGAATACAAAAATACTAATTCAAAGGGATACACACACTCTGATGTTTCTACAATAACAAATCTCTACAGTAGCCAAATTACACAAACAGCCCAAGTGTCCATCAACTGATGAATGGATAAAGATGTGAAACACACACACGCATACACACACTATGGAGTATTAGCCATAAAAAAGAATGAAATTTTGTCATTTGCAATAACATGGGTTGGAGCGAGGTGTGGAGCCTGCTTAAGATTATCTCTCTCCCTCTCCTTCTGCACCACACCCCACCGCCCCTGCCACACACTGCTGCTCTCTCTCAGGAAACAAAAAAGGAGTACACTTGGGATGAGCATCAGGTGCTATATGTGAGTGTTAAGTCACTATACTGTACACCAGAAACAAGTATTACACTGCATGTTAACTGGAATTCAAATAAAAACTTTAAAAAAAAATGCCATGCATCCTTGCACCATATACAGAAATTACTCAGAGAGACCACAGAACCAAATGCAAAACTTAAAACTAACTTTCAGGAGAAAATCTTTGACACCTTGGATTAAGCAAAGATCTATAAACATGATCTGGACTTCATCAAAATTAAAAACTTCTTTGCTTCAAAAAAACAAGGCACATACTAGAAGAAAATATCCGCAAAGCATACCTGAATTAATAGGTTTATATTCAGAATATATACAGAATTCTCAAAACTCAGAAAGAAAACAAACCCAATAAAAAATAGGCCAAAATATCTGAACAGACACTTCATCAAAGAACATATCCAGATAGCAAATAGGCACATAAAAGATTCTCAACATCGGTGGCCATTAGGGAATGCAAATTAAAACCACAATGGGGTACCACTACATACCTATTAAAATGGTTAAATGATTATATTAAATACTGGTGAGAATATGAATTCACACTCTTATAAACAGCATGTAAATGGTACATGCTTAGAATGTAAAATGGTACAATCACTTTGAAAAAAAGACAATTTTTTTCCATAGGCTCTATGCCCAAAGAGGGGCTTGAACTCACAACCCTGAAATCAAGAGTCGCATGTTCTGACTGGGCCAGCCAGGCACCCAAATTTGGCAATTTCTTAAAAAGTTAAGTATACTATCATATGATCCCCCCATTGCACTCCTAGGTATTTATTTACCCAAGAGAAATGAATCATATGTCCATACAAAGATTTATACACAAATGTCCATAATAACTTTATTTGTAATGTCCCAAACATGTCAACAAGCCTGGTGACTGGAGTGGCCATGAGGATTATAAAGGGATATGAAGAAACTCTTAGGAGCAATGCACCTGGTCACTGTCAATTGTGGTAATGATTTCAAGGATGTATACATATGTCAAAACCTTATCAAACTGTATACTTCGAATATGTGCCATTTATTCGTAACACAAAGAAACAGAAGAATGGCAGTCCCCAGGTCCTGGTGAGCAGGAGAAATGGAGAGAGGTTGTTGGTGAAATGGTACAAACTTTCAACTATAAGATGAATAAGGTCTGGAGATCTAATGAAGACATGGTGATTATAGTTAATACTGTATTATATACTTCAAGATTACTAAGAAAATAGATCTTAAAATGTTCTTGCCACAAAAAAGAAACAGTAATTAGTAAGATGATGGAGATAATAACTAACCATGGTAATCATTTTGCAATATATATGTGTATAAAATCATCACACTGTACACCTGATTCTTATACAATGTTATATGTCAAGTGTATCTCAATAAAGCTAGAAAAAAATAAAATTAGGATAATAGTTTTTTAAAAGAGGAAAAAAACATGCAGTTTATTATACATCAGTTACACCTCAATAAAGGTGTTTTAAAATTTTAAGGCACAAATAATAATAAAAAAATGACTAACAGTAACAAACATGATTTGTAAACACAATTCAAAATCAGTTTTTTATCAACTGGTGAGACTTAGTCCATTCACCGGTAAACAATCTTTTAATATTTTAGTGTCTAGAAGAAAATTAAGAGTTTATTTGATCACTTCTAAGTATTTACATTTATAAATTCTTCATAAAACACTAATTCTAACTCGAAGCCATTTTTACTACACATGTTCAAAGTCACTGCCATCAGACTACTTTATATAGAAGAAACCGTTATCTTAGTTCCTCAGTAGGAGATAGTACTGTGCTTACAGTAATAAATTTTTCATTCAGCAGCAAGAAGCCTTTAAATGTTATTTCCTAACAGAAATGTGTCTTTCAAAGGTAATTATAAGGGAACCTTCAGCTTGTTCTACCCACCAAAACACAAAGTTTTCCATAAATGGCCCCGTGCGGCAGCCTTTTAATATGGGTTTTTAATTTTTCAAGTTTACTCCTCTGTAACTAGGAAGCCCTCAGGCATACACATACTATTTGAGGGATGTTAGGCCAACAGAAATCAACTTCTCTTTTATAGAAGAAATTTTGTAGCTGGAAACCCCTAGGTCTAAGGAGCAAAAGAGGTGAAGCATTTTTAAGATTCAAACACCTGTGGGCGCCTGGGTGGCTCAGCTGGTTAAACATCTGCCTTCGGCTCAGGTCATGAACCAAGGGTCCAGGGATGGAGCCCCACAATGGGCTCCCTGCTTAGCAGGGAGTTTGCTACTCCCTCTCCCTCTGTGTCCGCCCCCACCCCCCTTTGTGCGCATGCACGCGTATGCTCCCCCCTGCCAATAGATGAAAAACAAAATTTAAATGAAAAAAAAAGACTGAAACACCTGAATAATATCAGGAGGCTTTGGTGGTATATTTTAACTTTCTGGCTTCACTAATACATAGAACTAAAAGGAATTATCCCAAAAAGCAAACACAGGACAGAAAACCAACACAGTGTGATTATCAGAGGCATAATTAGGAACTATGGCTCAGCTGATAATTTGAAGGTGAACAAAGGTTCACATTAGGCCTCATGAACGACACGTGTCCCCACCCAACTACGTCAAGATTATGTATTTGATGAGGCCCACTTTTATATGAATATTATTTGGTGTAAATCCACAGTAACTTTTTATGGTCAAGAACATGCTCAACTAATTGATTACTAGGATGAGAAACTACTTGTTTTTTAAATCTCCATTTACTCTGTCCATGAATAGCAGGTTTAAAAAAAAAAAGCTTCACCATCAGATCTCATAAAATCCAAGAAAACTCTTATTTTCTTAAAATTAAAAACTTTCTGATGGCCATTTAATACCAAATTAATTTTTACTTTTAAAAATAGTGCCAGGTTTCACTCCTACGTGGAATATAAGGAATAGTGCAGAGGACAATAGGGGAAGGGAGGGAGAACTGGGAAGAAATCAGAGAGGGAGACAAACCATGAGAGACTCTTGACTCTGGGAAACAAATAGGGTTGTGGAAAGGGAGGTAGGCGGGGGGATAGGGTAACTGGGTGATGGGCATTAAGGAGGGCACATGATGTGATGAGCACTGGGCGTTATTACGCAACTAAGGAATCATTGAACATTATATCAAAACTAATGAGTACTATACACCAGCTAATTGAAAATAAGTAAGTAAGTAGTGCCAGGGGCGCCGCCTGGCTGGCTCAGTCAACAGAGCACGTGACTCTTGATTCTGGGGTTGTAAGTTCAAGCCCCACATTGGTTGTCAACTACTTAAAACCTTAAAAAAAATTAATAAATTTTTAAAAAACAGGAGTTCCAAGGAAGCTTAGTAACATCAACTATTGCAAAAAAAAAAGGGGGAGGGGAGGAGTTAACTGGGGATTTGCAGACAAAGCCAAGGAATTAAATATCTTCAGTAAAACATCAGTAAATAGACATTACTGCACTAACCCAGAAGTCCTATCTATTTCAACAAAATCAGAGATTATCCCAAAATTTTTTAAAAAGTTTATAATTTGCCCAGTCACAAAAATATTCAGACCACTCTACCTCTAAACAAGCAAAAAGGAGGTTCTATTATATAATGCTCTTAAATTTTTCTCATTAAAGATCTGTTTTTTAGGCAGGCTCAATTCTTCGTTACAAGTCAAGGTAAATCTTACACTAAATACAATAAAGTAAATCTCTCATTCATCATTTACATTAACCATACAAGTTGTGACACATTCTTTCAAGGCAATGCTACCTCCCAGATCCAAAAGACTACATACCAGACATTGAGTAACCGATCGTGTACTGCTCCAGACAAGAAATAAAGACCAGTGATTCCATCAAAGGGTTGGCTCTCATTAGGAGGTCTGATAGTAGTGAAGATGAGCGACGAAACTGGCGTTGCGTGGCCTGTGAAGTGCTAGAGAAGGTTAAATCTCATTTAGGAGAGGGCACAGAGCAGTAACAAAAATTAGAGTCCATGTGGACCATAAGCAATATATACGATCCATACCTGAAATCAGAACTCCAGACTAAAGGCAACAGCTAAATTTAATTCTAAGCAATTGAGGCTATTTGTGCTACATTCCTCTCACTTTTAAAAACTCCATCTGAAAATACTGAAAAATCACAACGTCCTTTTAACTCCCAGGGCCCTACCCACAATCTTTCTTTCTTCCATTTATGCATTAAAGATCCACTTAATTCTGGGGCGCCTGGGTGGCACAGCGGTTAAGCGTCTGCCTTCCGCTCAGGGCGTGATCCCGGCGTTATGGGATCGAGCCCCACATCAGGCTCCTCTGCTATGAGCCTGCTTCTTCCTCTCCCACTCCCCCTGCTTGTGTTCCCTGTCTCGCTGGCTGTCTCTATCTCTGTCAAATAAATAAATAAATAAATCTAAAAAAAAAAAATCCACTTAATTCTACACATGTTTAAAGGGGTGCCTGGGTGCTCAGACACAGCCAAGGAATTGTAGGTCCTCATTTTACTCTCGGTGAGTCGAAACCACAATTTTAGGGCATCATCACAGCACCACAAGTACACCCTTGAGCACACTCAAAACGTAATACTACATCACCATAGTCAAATACTGTAAATGTACTAAATACTAGATGCAAGCTAGAAATCAAAACTACTATCATTCCGCAGCAGAAAAAAATATTTTTAATTCAAATTCTACTTATTTGTTCTTTTCATTTTTCAAATGCATGTGAAATGAACACATCTAACCTATTTAATATCAACAAACCAGGTCTGGAGGCTAACTTTTGTCTATTGATTCTACCATTTCATATGCCTGAAAATAAAAGATCTGTATTCTTAAAACAATATGCTACGGCTCAGACTTTCTGCCCTTCTCCATACTTACTCTAGATGACCGTTAGGCTTACAACTAATCTGATTCACTCACTCTGTAGATTTCTTTGGTCTCCAAAACCCACAGTTTGATTGTTCGACCAGCAGAAAGCAACATCTTTCCATCTGGGCTGATACACAGGGAACTGACACTGCTATTGTCGCCTTTCCATTTGCTGTATTGAGAAGAGAAACAAAAATGTCTCAATGAATAGGGAGAAAACTTTACTCAGAGCAAAAGGATAGCAAAAAGCAAATCAGGCATTAAAAATATCACTTAAGGTTCTATGCCACATTGCATTCCCTAAAAAAGCCTGTGTCAGGTGACTAACCTTGGACGTAAGGTAAAACCTGCCCAATAAAACAGATTCTCAAGAGGTTCCAGAAAATGGAAGAGTAAGAGTTTCAAGAATGTAAAATGGGTAGTTGTGTATCCTGTGATCTATCAGTTAGATTTTGTTAATGCCCAGGAAACCATCAGGCTGGATACCAGAATCACCACAAGTCCATTCTATTCCTTTGGAAAGGCCTTCCAAAGCAATTACACACCAGAAATCATAATGGCAAAAATAACCTGATTTAAATAAATAAAACTTCCATACCACAAAATAAGTCATAAATTTAAAAGCAAAAGGCTAAGGGCACCTGGGTGGCTCTGCCGGTTAAGCGTCTGCCTTCAGCTCAGGTCACGATCTCAGGGTCCTGAGATCGAGCCCCGCAACAGGCTCCCTGCTGCTCAGGGGGAAATATGTTTCTCCCTCTCCCCCACCTCAAGCTCTCTATCTCAAATAAATAAATAAAATCTTTAAAAATAAATAAATAAAAACAAAAAATAAATGCAAAAGGCTAGAAAATACCAAAAATATATACTGAAAGGATTAATATTCAGAATAAACACTCTATATTCAAGAAATAGCTCAAGTTAAAAAAAAAAAAAGATCCTGAGATAAAAATACACAAAAGATATAAACAGGCAATTCATACAAGAAATTCAAATTGTCAAAAAAACATGAAAACACTCAACCTCGCTGGTTATCAAGGAGATGCAACAATAATGTAGGAGACCTTTTCAGCTCCTAACACTTCTGACAACTTCTCATCAATTCCCAGAGCTTCTACATTTTTTATTCCTTATTCCAAACCTATTCACTTAACATATATATAAAAAGACAGGATCACCACCTAACAAGCTTCCCTGAATCCACCTCCCCGCTCAGCACTAAAAGACCACCACAGAACTAACACTACTGCCACAGCTCCCTCCCCGTCCCCCATTAAGAGCTGCGCAACTCACAATGTAATAACCTCCATACCCCAGAGACTTATTAGACTTTGATTCCCAAACCCCACCTGGACCTACTAAATCAGTTCTGCCTACACAAGTAATTCACATGCACATCAGAGCTTGAAAAGCACTAGATTAAAATATTCCTCTCTAGGAAATATGACTAGTGCCAAAGTAATAACCCACACATACTGACATTTGAAGGCTTTCCTCATCACTCTACAAATGAAGCCCAGCAATTGAGCCATCCACCCACACAGGCCTTCCAATCAGCTTTTTAATGTTTCCTTTTCAAATAGTGACAGGCAGCCAAGGATCCTCAGTCACTTAAAAAATGCCTTTAACATAAAAGACAGAGGCTAAAATCAAACAAAAATCAAAACACATCCTCAAGAGGGAGATGATGTAAGGAATAAAAGAAAAATACTTTAAATCCTGTAATTATTATTTTCAGAGTTAGAAAATATTATATCCATGAAAGAAACATGGTGCAACAAAAAGAAAATTAAGAGAACAAAAACAAAGCTCCAGAAGTTAAAAATATGGTTAGAGAAATTTAAAAATTCACTAGAAGATTTGGAAGATGAAATTGAGGCAATCTCCCCAGCAACAAAAGAAAAGGACAAAAGGGAAAATACAAGAGAATAAACTTAAGGGATTAGTCCAGGAGATACAACATCTACGTAACAATAGATTGCACTTAGAGAAAGGTCAAAGACAACAGAGGGATGAAATTGTCAAATACACACTAAAAGAAAATGAACACAAACTCCCAAGCTAAATGGTCCCTTGAGTGCCAATGTAATTCACTGACTAAATAAAAATGCACTGGATATTTTAGAACATAAGGATAATTAGTACCAAAAGCTAAAAACCAATGAACCAGAAACAAATAAATAAATTAAAATAAATTAAAAAACCAATAAACCAATGCTTCAAAATCCTGAGGGAGAATTATTTCCAACCTAAAATTATCTTCAAACTATAAATCAACTGTGAGGATACAATAAAGGTGCTGGTAGACAAGCAAAATCTCAGTAAATTTACCATCCACATACTTTTCTTAGGAAGCTAGTGATTGGTGTGTTTCACAAAAAAGAGGAGAGTAACCAAATAAAGAGAAAAATGGGATCCAAGAAAGAGAGGCTCTGTCTGACAAGAGAATTTTCAGGATGATAATAAAAGAAAATCCCAGGATCATCGCTGTTCAACAGATCCCGGAAGAAAGCTGAGAAGTCCTCCAAGAAGTAGATGAAACTAACATGAAAGTGAAAATGAGCTTATGACAAGTATATACAAAACTAAACAAATGAACAAGACAATTATACACCCCAAGAAAATCACAGTTTTATGCCAAGAAATAATATAAACCTGGTAGAATACAAGGCTCATTTGTAATAATATTTAATGCAAACCATGAATAGCCCTTCATCAAAAACTGTGATCTACCAATATTGGGAGAATGCAGAGGGGAGAGGCTAGAGGCCGAGAGCTAACTCATCTCCCATAGTAGGAAGTCAACATATAGTACCTAAAATGGAACACAGAATCCATTAAGAGCAGCGTAAGAATGCCAAGAATGAAGTCGGGAACAGAATATCTTATGGGACTGTAGTGTGGATGAGAGGTCAGGCTCGGATCCAACCTATTTCTCACCTGCAGTGCCCACCTCACAGTGTTATAATTAAATCCAACACTGTGTAGAATGTGAACAGAGCCTTGATCATTAGTAGCCCCGATGTGAAGCAACTGATGTTATGAACTCTCATCCAGACAGCACTTTAAAAATACAGTTGCCCCACCCCAGACCTAGTGGGTGAGAATCTCCACCGGTGTTTGACAGTCATCAGTGGGGAAATTACTGAGCCAGGTAAATGGAGACAATATCCGAACCTCTAGGCAGATGACCTATTTGTCTGTACTTCCTGCCCCAAACCGTCCTTCAAATTCTAAGCCCCCATCACCACCCCATCTGCTGGGTCTCGCCTTTCATGTATCATTTCAAATTCAACTTGTCTGAAAACTCAAAACCATTTCCCTCTTCTGGCCATAATTCCTACGAACTATACCACTACTCGCCTAGCAAGTTCACAAAGCTGAAAACTGAAGAGTTACATTTAACTTCTGTTACTTAATACCCTCTTCCATGCTACCCAAATGTTCTTAGTTGGTATCTTTTCCATTCTCACTTCCCACTCTTACCATCCCACACTTGGAACTACTACAACCACCTGGAATCTGCTTCTCTGCCTTGTTTTGCTTTGTTTTTTAATGGCTTCTCTGCCCTTGAACCAGCAGTTCCTTTCCATTTACTCTACACAATGCTGGCAGATCACTTTTTCCCGAAGCATTATCTTGGTGACTTTATTCCCAAGACAAGACCTTCAGTGGTGCTCTCCTGCTTACGACATAGAATCTAAAACTCCAAGAAAATAGTTTTAATATAGTAGAAACACACTGTACCAGAATTCAAGACAGTGTAAGAACTTCTTCCCTGCCACTTATTTGCTGTAAGACCATGAGCTCCATCATCTTTCCTAGGGTCCTCAACTGCCTAAATTGAACTAATTCAACATTTACTGAACATCTACTATAAAGCCTATCTTAGGATTAGGTGTTTGAACTAGGAGAGTTGTCTGAGATTTTTATCTATGACAGATAAAGCCAGACCCTTAAGATACTTTGGCCCATACCCTCTACCAGCCATTATTCCCTAGTATGTAAATCCTCTAAATCTTTCACTTCCCTCTCTCCTAGCCTTTGGTCTTGCCATCTCCTCACCTCCCTCCCCACACCCTCAAAAGGATTCTCCCACCCTCTTCTATCCAAATCTTACCTCTCCCAGAAGACCCAACTGAAAAAATCCCTTCCACCAGGCCTTGCCAACACTATCCAACTCATCTGACCAGTAATTGCATGCTATCTTATGATATCTCTTGTGCAATTATTTTACTCGTTTCATTATTTAACGTTTATGTATTAAAATCTTGCATGCCTGATTTGACTAAAGGTTCCTTGAAAAGTCTATAACCTCTTCAGTACCTACATTCCTCTCTGTGTCCAATATCAAATGTGACCTACAGCCAAGAACACAGTCTTGATTTGTCCAACTCTAATGTGTTTCCAACAATAACCAAGTTACCCCTCCAGTACCATGGAACCATCAACATTACTCACCACTTTACTTTGCATGTCTGTGTATTCCATTCCACAATATGTTTATCATCTGAACAACTATACAAACAGCCATTGTCTTGATGCCACTGTATGCAATTAACCTTGTTGTCATGTCCACCACTCTACAGATTAAAAAAAAAAAAAATTACAAGAAAAAAAAAAACCACGCCTGATATAATTACACATCCTAGAATCATAACAGTTAACAAAAAAGATAGACTTTAACCTAACTAAAAACACCCTAACCTACACCTATCTGTTTCCAACATCGAAAATAAGATAAATCACCTATAAATTCATCAAATGTTAACTTTCCCTTCTCTGCTGGAAAAACATGCTTCCACATCATAAGTCAAAGGATGCTAGTTCTAAATGCCACTTGCTTTTGACAGGAATGCCAGCACTAAGACAAGACAGAATACTTCATGTACAGTGGCAAAGTTTGTGACACTTGAATGAATAAAGTCAAATCTTAGAGTTTAATGTCAATATTTAAGATAAAAATCATGTCTGGTCAAAACTATCCTTGAAAATGACGTAACTTTTTAAAAAACTACCAAAACTGGGGCACCTGGGTGGCTCAATTGGTTAAGCATCTGCCTTCGGCTCAGGTCGTGATCTCAGTTTCCTGGGATGAAGCCCTGAATCAGGCTCCCTGCTCAGCAGGGAGTCTGCTTCTCCCTCTGCCTCTGCCCCTTCCCCATCCCCTGCTCATAATCGCTTTGTGTCTCTCTCGAATAAATAAAACCTTTTTTAAAAAAACTACCAAAATTATCTCTCAATAAAGAAACCGTTTCTTCAGGTAAACACTAAGTATTTCCTTGTGTTATGGAAGATACCATATGAACGATACTTTAAACATATTCAACATAGCAAGATGCTCGCTCACTCAGCAGCAAACGGGAACGGAGACATAACCATGGAAGGGCAAGTTCAACTCTCCACCCACCTCACACACATTCCCAGAAAAACTCATTCAGCAGAATAAGGTCCTAAATCATCTACACTGTGAGCAATTGTGATTTTCACTCTTTCTACTTGAATTCACATTACAATTAAATGGATACATGAATCACTATGTAAGCTAAGGATAAAACTCAAAATCACTACTTCTATTATATAGATTGCTCCAACCTCAAAAGAAAAACACTTTTTTTTTAAAGATTTTATTTGTCAGAGAGAGAGAGAGCGAGCGTACAAGCAGGGGGAGCGACAGGAATAGGGAGAAGCAGGCTCCCCACTGAGCAAGGAGCCTAATGCAGGACTCAATCCCAGTACACTGTGATCATGACCTGATCATGACCTGAGCCGAAGGCAGACGCTTAATCGACTGAGCCCCCCATGCATCCCAAGAATGGATGTCAGCTACTTCCTTTCCATTAGTATGAGCTATCCACTCAAAGAACTAAGTCCTATATCATTGACACATACATAAGAACTGAATATGTAAACATAAATTCTATAGAAAAAATAAGTAAAAAATAAAATTTTCAAAGTTAGTAATCCAAGAGATTAAAGCAAAACAATGTAACATTTTCAGTCTGTCCACCTAGCACTTTGCTTATTAGCATTATAATACCCATGCTGGTTAAGGTTACAGAAAAAATGGCACCACAGTACATTGCTAGGAGCTAGTATAGGCATTTGAAAAACAATCTAGCAACTGTCCATTCATCCATTCATTCATTCACTTACTCATTCAACAAACATTTACACAATACCAACTACATGTCGGGCACTGCACTAGGCACTTACAATAAATACATTATTACATCTAAATCCCAAAAATGCATGCAAGGTAAGTTACAGACTACCCATTTAAGAAATGAGAAGTTCAACTACTTACCCATAATCACATAACTAGAAGGATTCAACCTCAGGAAAGACTAGTTTCAAAGCCTGATCCCTTTCTACTTCACCAATCATCCCAACACTTCTTACTCTGACATTCTTGGTTACTTTTTAATACACTCACTCCCTGTTAAAGATTTATGTATAATCCCATGAAGTACCAAAATTATCTAAAAAGGAGTTCTAGGTTTCATTAGCATTATGTCCACAGCCACACAGACTGTAGGTACTTAGCACAAAAAACTTATCAAATCAAATGATGGGCTCCCAACTACAGAGGGGTAAAAGCCTACATGAGAACAACACTTGACTTGGAGAGGAGGGAGGAAATAAGAGAAATTTCCTTCTTACTATCTATACCTCTAAATGCTTTAATTTGTTTTACAATTATATTTTTATAATCTTTAACATGAAAGTAAGTAACATACTTTGAAATGCAGATTTAAAATCAGATAAAATTTTTCATCTATCAAATCAGCTGGGCTTCTGTTAATGTTATTGCTGTTTTAATGGGCATATCCAATGGTGGAAATAATGCTATTGGAATATAGGTACTCTTTCCACTGCTGATATGTAAAATTAGGAAAACTCTTCCAGACACTATTTGTATATGATGCATAAAAAGCCTTAACACTGGGAAGCCTGGGTGGCTCAGTCAGGTAAGTGTCTGCCTTCAGCTTGGGTCATGATCTCAGGGTCCTGGGATCAAGTCCCACATCTGGCTCCTTGCTCAGTGGGGAGGCTGCTTCTCCCTCTGCCTCCTGCTCCCCCCCGCTTGTGTGCACTGTCTCTCTCTCTCAAATAAATAAAATCTTAAAAAAAAAAAAAAGCCTTAACATTAAAACCCTTTCACTCATTAATTACAGGTCAGTAAATCTGGGAATCCATGTAAACAGCAAACAGAATGTATAGCAACAAAAAATCGGAAGGCACCTTAATGGTCAAATAATAGTTAAATCACCAAGGGACTATCCAATTATAGTGCCAATTTAGTTGAATTTCAAGCAGTCACTGAAAATGTTAGTAACTAGTTCTTGACAAATATGAAAATTGCTCATGTTGTAATTTAATGGAAAATACCAGAATACAAAATAGATGAGCAGAACTCAACTGTATTTCTTAAATATATGCATAAAGAAATACACAATCCATTAAACATCTCCAGGTGATAAACAGAAAAACGGTATTTTTCCCTTTTCAATATTATGTAGTTTCAAATTATCTATGGAAAATGTTACTTAAAATAGAAAACACTGTTTGATTCATATATACAGAAAACATTTGTATACAAAGACAGAAGTTCAGTGAACACCAAACACATAATGTAATAGACAATATCTGAAACAAATTATGCTAAGTTAAATCACTGCCCTGTAGTGCCAAACTCTCACTCTCCTCTGTGATGCCAGGGCTGGGACTCCACAGACCACATTCCTGCTTTGCCAGCTAGATGGACAGTAGGCTCCACCAATAAGGGGTGCCAGAGAAAGACAAAGCTGGAAGAAGAACAAGGGACTTTTCTATCCTGTCTCCTAGTGTGCATCAGCCCAGCATTTCTTCACCCCAGCAGAGCAATCCTTTTGGTAGTGGCTGAACCCAATATGCAATTGTTCCAACACCTGAGGAACTGGCCTCCTCTCCTCCTTCCAAGGACACCCGCAGTCAGTTAAGAGCTCTGTCCTCAGAGGTCTGGACCCCAAGCCCATGGGGCCACTCTTCCACAAGAGATAGCAGCAAAGAGAGCAACACCTGCTCCTCAAAGGTTTGAGTTTCAGCAGTAATCCCAACTGCCTCCTTTGTTCCTAGCCCTAGAGGTGGTGAGCTCTTTCCTGCAGTCACAATTTGTGGTACCTAGAACTCTTTCTACCCTTTATTTTCAATCTAGTCAACAGTTCTTTGTATTCTAACCTACAACAAAAATTACATTACCTAGTATAGCTATTAACAAATATTACTGTTCACAATTTTAAATGTGGGGGCAGAAAAATGCCCCCATAATACAGATCCTATAGCATTTTTCTGTTTTGTTTTTAATAAATCCTTAATAATCAGATTACCCATTTCTTTTATACACAATATACATACACACACACACACATCTATACTTACTATCAATTTACTGTGTAATTCTCCTTTTACTGTACTGTATAATAAAATACTACCAACTGCTGTACCAAGAGCCAACAAGTCAATCTGGTTACTCGTTCCTATAGCTTCTGATTTTCTTTTTTTCCTCTGGGGACTTTCCTGGGGGGAAAAAAAAAGGTTCATTTTGTATTTCAAACACAAGACATCATTAATGCATAAATGCCAATGCCCACTAACCCACAAATGAAATGTGACTGCTACCAAAAGACACTTCTTAAAGATGGGGGGAGGGGACAGAAGACTCACTCTCAAATGCTTTCTTTCTCACTATCGGGGGGGGGAGGGGAACACTCCAATGGAAAGAAGAGCTTATAATTCTCTGTCCCTGTCCCTTACCTCTCAGGAAGGAAGGGGACAAAGAAGACATGCTCCTGGTATTCTCTTAAAAGGTCCAAGCAGCCTCACTGCTGCTTCCACTTCTCAGATATGAACCACTCATGACAGGTCCAAGTGAAACCTCCGCTCCCAAGCAGAGACTACAGATCCATAGACAAGCAACCAACACTTCCCCTTTTTCCCTCATCTTTCCTTGTGTTCTAGCTTCATTCTCAGGAAAGGGGACTCAAATGTTGTTATGAACACACATCTATTTCAGTCTCAGTCAAAAAACAGTTGTGTAGTAGAGCACACTAGAAGTTGCTCTAGTGTGTGAGAATAAAGGGTTAGTCTGAAAGTTCCATGTGGTCTTGGTGATCCTAATGACTTAAGCCGCACAAGTTCCAAGCGAGTATCAAATGCCACAAGACTGCTTTGATCTACTTCCTGTCTGCTCAAAGACAATCAATGATCACAACTTCAGGATATTACATCAAAGTTTACAATGTTGAAAATGTATAATTTCAGAACTTCTCTTCCATATTATGTTTTTTAAATTATAACTTACCAGCCTGTGCTTAAGCATAAAGCTCTGAGATATCCATTCTTTTAACATAAAACAGACCACTACCACAGGAAAAAGAACATTTTCTCAATAGTGCAAGATCTTTGCTCCACAGCACAAAGCAGCAGCCCAGGATACACAAAAATTTGCCCAGTCCAAAAACCACCAATGAAAACTATGATGTTACAGGTGTATAAAGAGTATCAAGGAGTAGGGACGCCTGGGTGGCTCAGTCGGTTAAGCATCTGCCTTCGGCTCAGGTCACGATTCCACGGTCCTGGGATGGAGCCCGACATGAGGCTCCCTGCTCAGCAGGGAGTCTGCTTCTCCTTCTGCCTGCCGCTCCCCCTGCTTGTGCTGTCTTCCTCTCTGACAAATAAATAAAATCTTTAAAAAAAAAAAAAACCTACTAAAAAAAAAGAATATCAAGGAGTAGATTTAGAAAGCATTTTCCATTTTGTTTTCTTTTAGTTAACCTTATGGAGATGTTACATTTGAAGAATTTTATTCACTAGACACATTTAGGTTAACAAAAAGTAAAAAGATTCAACAAAAAATAGTAACTTTTTAGAGAAAAAAATACACATTTTGTAAGTCCTAAGAAATGTATCTACATTAATAAACCCCAAAGAGAAGTTATGATTAAAAGCCAAAGTATAAAAATAATCTGGTCTTCTCAGTAACATTTCATTTGCTTGAAACATTGAAACCTTAGCACAAACAATGTCCTAGGCCCCACCTTCAGTGCAATGAACGTCTAAAGCCACCTCCGAATGATCCCACAAGGCAGATGTGGTTTCTGCACAAGGTTATGAACACAAACACCTATTTCAGGCAAGGGCAGTGGAGGAGAGTATACCAACCTCCTATTATACCTCATCAGAAAACTTCTCTGAAAGATTCTAGAAATTATTTCTCCAACTCTTGGTTTTCCCAAATCAAGTTAGTATCACCTCACACTGAGGTTTCTAATGTATGAAACACAGGCGGGTCCAAACTTGTGTATGTTTTTCTGAAGATATGAATTTGCATTAAAAAGCACAAAAAGGTGTGTTTGGCTGGCTCAGTCAGAAAAGCACGCAACTCTTTGATCTTGGGTTATGAGTTCAAGCCCAACACTGGGTGTAGAGCTTTTTTTTTTTTTTTTTAAGATTTTATTTATTTATTTGACAGAGAGAGAGACAGCCAGCGAGAGAAGGAACACAAGCACGGGGAGTGGGAGAGGAAGAAGCAGGCTACCAGTGGAAGAGCCTGATGTGGGGCTCGATCCCAGAACACCGGGATCACGCCCTGAGCCGAAGGCAGACGCTTAACGACTGAGCCACCCAGGCGCCCCTGGGTGTAGGGATTTCTTAACAAAATGTTTAAAAAATTAAAAAATAGAGGGGCGCTCAATCCCATGACCTGAGCTGAAGGCAGACACTCAACTGACTGAGCCACCCAGGTGCCTGCTCTTCTTCCCCTTGAGGCACACATCATGCTGCGCTCTGCACTACAGACACAGTATATCTGAATTGTCCATTTTTTCCTTCATGTGTCTCAGTCATACTCAGTTTTACTTCCTTTGAAGTGCCTAGCACAAGGTCATGTGCACACTCATTATACATGTAGATACATAAAGTAATGAAAAGGGTTGGCTAAAACTTTACTTCATATCTGTGACTGAAAAACTGGGAGTTCCTAGAGGTACCAGGAGTGAGGACCCAAAAAATGTGATTTCTTAAAGAGTCTTTTTCAGTGTGAAAGTCTGACTAGGCTAAGCAATAAAGAGTTGCACCAGCCTGAAAAAGTTTATCAGCATTTGATCCAGAAGGCAATCAGAAGCCCAAGTGAGAATCTCAAGGGGCTGAGCACATGATTTACAAAAGCAAGACATAGGGCAGATGTGGTGAAGAGAGAGAGAAAAAAAAGGGCATCGAAGTGATGAGAAGTCTGAATTTGATCGATTAAGCAATGACTTTTTAGACTGAGACCCCAGAGGAAGGAAAGTTTACATGGAGAGCTAGTACACACACTCATAAAAGTGTATGTATACATAATTGAAACAAGCTCCACAAAAAACTTATCCTTTCCCATGCAAAATACACTCATTCTTTTAACTCTATCACAACCCATTAAATCTGTTTCATAATCCACTAATGGATCAAAACCTACTTTTGAAAAATCCTGACCTCTAGACATGAAAATTATGCCAAAGTTTCAAGTTTCATTCTGCAATTAGTCTCCTATGCCTTCTCTTGGCCTACCTTACTGTCACTTCTCCGGCAAATGTTTAAGTTTCGTGGATAACAGTGAACAAAATGTTTGCATTTTACATGCAATTACAAAGTATTTATATCAAAAACAATTAAATTCTAATAACCAGGAACTTCTATTCCTGCCAACAGGATCCAATCTGCAAACTTTTCCTTGTTTTGAAGTTTAAATACTGGAGAGACCCTAAGATAGAGCATCATACATTCAGGAACACAGCCAGACTGTACTATATCTCCAAGGGCTGGGAATGGGGATACACAATTCAGACTCTTCCTAGAAACATTCTTAATGCTACTGTGCTTGCCCTGTCTCGTGTCTGAAATGCCGTGTGCTTCATTTAACAAGAACTAAGCTGTGTAAGATCATTTTAACTACAGTGACAGCAAAGCAGCATAAATACATTTATTGTGGTAGCTGATAGTAGGACAAGGTCTGTTTCTTCAGGGCTATACACCAGCCAGGGAAGGAAAAGTAAAAAAAGTGTGAGATTTTAGGGGGCGATGAAACGGCAGGGTCAGTTACTAGGTGGGAGGCTCAGGCACTTACTGTGTGGCTTTGGCATATCATTTAACAGCTCAGCCTCAGTTTACACACACACACACACACACACACACACACACATACCTGAGGAGCTTTAAAAACAGCATCATCCATCAATGTGTCTCCTTGTACTTATCTTATCATTAGAGATCCTCTTACCCCAGGCTCCAACAACCAAATGAAATGCTCAGCTATATAATGTACAAAAACCGTCCAAAAACTATTGTGGCATAAATGTGAGGTATTATAATCATTCTTGACCAAGAACAACAAACAGCAATCTGATTTTTCTACACATTTAGGACCCACTACTTTAACCCTTATTACCCAAGTAACCCAGCACCAACTCATTTTTCTCCACTCACAGGAGTAATATCACCAAACTGTCCTTGGGTGGCAAACTGCCAATTACTGAACCAGATAGAAGATACTCTTACAAAATTATTTACACTGAGGAATGTAGCAGTAAATGATAAAACGAGCCCGCAGAGAATGCTCACTGACTCATTCAATAATAACAACTAACATTTACTGAGCACTTACTACACCAGTCATATACACTGCCTCATTTAATTTCTGAGGACCCTGAAAGGTGGGTAGCATAATCTCTACTTCATGTTGGAATAACAAAAATCTTAAAATGTTGGGAACACAGGCTTCAGAATAACATCCTTTCCAAAACTCATACTCTAATCCTCAAAGATGTAAAATAAAAAGGTTTAATAGCATGAGAGCATCTTAAAACTTCAGTGGCAAGGATCCTAACCCAGGGACCTGGGAGCAGAGACTGAAGCAGCTGTTATACATCACTCTTCATTTTCTAGCTTAAAAAAAAAAAGTGACTTTATAATTTCATCCCGTAATATATGTGCACATTTAAGAGAACCACTTCTCCCTCTAACCTTCAAGTAAAATTGATGCTCTAGAACACATCCCCAATATGATGAGGACCAAATGTCCCCCTTACATTCCTCCCACCGCTCAAATCTGTGACTCAAGATCTAGGGTTACAGTGAAAGAACAGTGGACCAGGAGTCAGTGGACCTCAGCTCTAATGGTCAGGCTCTTTATTGGTTACTAAAGCTTTGGTGAAGTCACTTGGAACTTCCTTAGTTCTGATTCTCAGTTTTTAAAATTTTTACTTCAGGACATTTCAGAGCTGTGTGGCTAAAATGAAAACATGCAGATAAAAGGATACTGAAACCTATATAAACTTTTTTTAAGTAGCCAAAATCTCATTTTTCAATGAGGCCCTCCAAATTAGTGACTTGCTCAATGTGACAAAAGCAAGTCTGAGTTGAGTCCCGGATATGAAACCAAATCCAGATATTTTTCTACTATTTCAGAGTGGTATACATAATCTACAACTATGACTTTCAACAGGAAATTTAAGACTAGGCCAAAGTTTTATTCCTGAGGCATACAATGTGACTTAAGTCAACAGAAAAGCAAAGGGGGAGGGGGTAACAAATTTTTGCTAGCCTAATATTATCTATTAGTTGTAGATAATGGAGAACAAAGCTCTAAATAACTGAGTTCTAGTCCTGGTTCTATTTTTGGTTTTTATGCAAGTTGCCTAATTTTTCAGAGACTCAGTTTCTTCTTCACAAACTAGGCAAAAAAAGTTAGTCTTTACCTATCTTCCAGGACTAACCATACAAACCCAATTTATAAATAACAATGCCTGCAGCACTTACATACACTAATCTAAATGTTTCTGCATTACTAAACATGTCCACCTTCACAACCACTCTGAGGTGGGTACTATGACCCCTGTTTTACAAATGAGGAACTAGAAGTACAATCACCACTATGAAGCCAAACCTAGATAGAAATGTAAGCAGTAGAGCTTGGATCCATGCATCTAATCACTGCTCCATGTTTTCCCTCAGCATCAGTATTATCTCTTTACAGGACTGTTAAATAGAAACACAGAAAACAACTTTAAAAAGGAAAAATATGCAGACTGCTGTAACTTTAACAATGACTATGATTTTTGTTTAGAAGTCCAAGTTCGCCTTGACTTAAGAGCCTGATTAAGGTTTATTTATCAACTAAAGTCACTTCATCTAGAAACTGGGAAACTCTATCTTAAGATCTGAAAAGTACCTAAACATACTCATCCAAAGCATAGTTAGATGTATCCCTACTTTCAACCTAAAAATTTAGCATAAAGTTCCCCCACGGTGGTCAGATGGAGTTAAAAATCTGTCTTAAATACTAGCTTTTGAAGTGTTACACATAGTGTCAGCTAAACACTCACGATACCTGATGCTTCCAAATCACATTAGACTTATTCGGTTTGACTACCCTATACCTGCAGTACCCACGTGCATGTGAGTTAGAGCAGACGTGGTCGAGTGACTCAACAGTGAATGACATCTTACCTGAGATAGGGCCCTACCAGAAAAGCCTTCCCTAACTCGGTAATGTCCCCTCTAAGAGAAATTTCACCTGTATTCACATTCATTACATTAAACCGGCTACTTCACTTTACCTCCACATCCTAACGTAGACTTCAGGGAGTGTATAAAGGGGAACTGAGCAGATATTTAAAAAAAAAAAAAAGGAATGAAGCATCAAATGACTGAGAATGGAAACGAGCCTGGGAAAGTCAAGAGTTTCAAGAGCGAGAGTACCACACATTGGACGTGGAAGAAAACACGTGGTGAGCCTGCACCCAAGGGTTCGGGGGGTGGGGGGTTGTCCGGAAGCAAGGAAACAGATTTATTCATCCCAATCTCCTAAAGCAAAGCCGATGAGCTAGAGAAATCGGAAGAGTACTACAGCCCCAAGGAGGGGCTCTGTCAAAATCCAGGGCGTTGAAGAGCACATGTTGCTGCGCGAGGCTTGGCAGAAGGAAGCCGCCCTGGGGAACTGGGGGCCTACACGAACATGGCGGCCCCGGCGACAGCAGGGCGCGGGGCGCAGACCGCATGAAGCCAGTCGGTAGGGCTCCAGTTCACCACCCGTCGAATCGGGCCGCGCCCTCTTTCGCTACTCTGCCGGCAGGCCGCACGCGGGACTGGCGAAGTGGACCCAGTCCGCGCCGCCGCACTCCGTGCCTCCTCGCCCCGGGCCTCGGACGGCCGCGCGAGATGCCGGGCCACGCGCCGTCGGACCGGGGGTGCGCTGAGGCCGAGCCCCGGCGGACGCCCGCCCCCCGCCGTCCCGCCTGCTTTACCTTGGCCTGCAGCCGCGCTGGCGCCCAGGCCAGGCAGGTGCAGGTACCGCTGAGGTGCGCGGAAGGCACGTACTCTTGGTGCAGCCTATTGTTGGCTGTCTCCCACACTCGCAACTGACCGTCGGCAGACGCCAAAGCGAAGTAGGCCTGGTTCAGCGGTGAGAAGGCGCAAGGAACCCCTGCCGGGGACAGGGGGTCGGCAACACCACCTCCACCCGCCGCCATTGCTGCCCTGGCTCCGCGGCAGCCACGTGTTCGCCTGTGCGCATGCGCACCGCCGTGGGGCGGGGCCTGGCGGGAGGAAGTGGGGAGGAGGGAGAGCAAAGAGCCGAGGGAGCGGCTCCTCGCGTCTCGAGCAAGCGTTGGGCGGGCCCAGCCTGTGGACGGTGGCCCGGAGGGCCCAATGCTAATTTGTACTGGTTGGGGGAGGGGACGTGTGGGAGGATGTGACTGCAGACTGGAGAGCAGGACCGTTCCTTCAAAAAAAAAAAAAAAAAAGGAAAAAAGGTTTGGGTTTTGTTTTGTTTTTAAGAACATGATTGAACGAAATGTTTAAAAGACACAATCACTTATAACTCCATGATTGTGGCAATTGTTTCCATTTTTTTCTTATCCACTTCCAGGTTATAATCATGTATACACATAACAATTTATTCACTCATAGTAGTGTGAAAGTAACGGTGGGATCTCCCATACTCACCTTATTTCGTCAGGATTAATCCCGTGTAACTACATCAAATAGACAATTTGTTGTTTTTGGGTTTTTTTTATTTTTTTTAAAGATTTTATTTATTTGACAGAGACAGAGACAACCAGCGAGAGAGGGAACAGAAGCAGGGGGAGTGGGAGAGGAAGAAGCAGGCTTCCAGCAGAGTAGCCTGATGTGGGGCTCGATGCCATAACGCCGGGATCACGCCCTGAGCCGAAGGCAGACGCTTAACCGCTGTGCCACCCAGGTGCCCCCAAATAGACAATTTGTAACGACGCCATAATATTTCACCAAATCTATGCATGACGGATTAATAGTATTCAGACCACAGTTTATTGCCCAGCAGGAAAGACAAAAAATACCACCCTCAGGGATATGGGGCCAGTGAAGCTTTTACAACCACGGTAACATTTGCGTTGTAGATTATTTGTAACAACAAACATCTACATTTTTAAAAGGCCTCCAGGACTCCACGGAGATGGTAAAGGGGCAAGAAGGAAAAGTGACACACAATATAGGACAGTGCTCGGGCAGATTCAGACAAAAGCAGTAAAGGTGGGGAGAAGTGCCCAGATTCCACATAGAATCTGAAGTTAGAGTCAACAGGGCTTGCTAAATGATTGAAAAGGGTGAGAAAAAGACAAGTGAAGGATGACTCCAAGGCCTGAGCAAACTAGTGAATGGTGATTCCATCAGCTAGATTGGGGAAACGGGTTTGGTTGGAGTGGAAATCAAGAATCGAGAATTCTGTTTTGGACAGTTAAGTATGATATGATAGAGTTGTTCACTAGGAGTTGGCTATAGGAGAAGATCACAGAGATATAAGTTTGGATGCACACTAGCATACAGGTGCTATTTGAAACTGTGGGACTAGTCAGATCATGGATGTATGGATAGAAAAGAAAACTTAGCCCCAAACTATGCAATCTTTAGAGGTCAGGAGGAGGAGGAAGATCCAGCAAAGAAGATTAAGAATGGGTAGGATGAAAGCCCAGGAGAATGAGATGTCAATCCATTTAGTCCTCACAACAGCCCTAGGATGTAGAAACTATGAGTATCTCCATTTTTCAGATTGAAAAACTGAGGTATAGAGCTGAGCAGTGGAGGAGGAGCTGGATTTCTAACCTAAGTCATCCCTGGGTATGAACAACTTGACCCAATGAGTCTCTATGGAGTTCACGTAGCTGGCCCTTCAATAACCAAAACATCATTCCTTGACTTCCTCCCTTTCAATAATCTTGGCCTCTACCCTACACCAGCCACTTACTCCCATGGTCATGTCTCAGACTTTATCATTACAATAGCTGCACCCCCTTCATAATCTCAATTTTTGCACACCACTCTCTAACCACTGACTTCTGTCTTTCCAGCTTGCTCCCTCCAACTTCCAGGCTCCAGCCAATCCTTCTATGCCACTGGCCTGTCAAACCATTGATCCTACAGTCTTTTCACCCACCCCTACCCCTCCTCCTTGATGGCTGCTCTTCCCTCTTAATTTATCTTAACCTCTGTCATTACAACCCTCAAACCCCTTGCCTCTTTCCCACATCATCATCCTTCCATGGTAAAACTGCAAGCCGGTAAAATCGAACTCTCCATCCAAAAGCAGATGAAAGTAACAAGAGAAAAGTCACAGATACCTATTATGACTCTCATCCATTTTAAATTCATGGTCACAAACTTCACATAGGAAGTCAATGCTGCCAAGTTATCCGTTGTTCCCTGGTCCATTCATACTTCCATACTTCTCCTAGATACCGATTCATATCTTTCTTCTCCTACCACTTCAAACCTGCCCTTCCCTCCCTGCTCTCAGTGAATGACTTTGCTTCCTATTTCCTGAGAAAATAGAAGCAATCACAAGAGAATTTCCACAAGCTTCCAGTACCACGAACTCTAACCGACCTGTGCTCCATCACTCTGGGCACTACGGATGAATTGTCCATGCTCCTAGAAAAGGCCACCCCTCCACATAAGTTCTGGATCCCATTATTCCTAAGACCCTTTCCTCTCTCTACCAGCATCAATTTTACTTCTCAGCTTAATCCTTCTCATCAACATATAAACATACTGTTATTTCTTTCTTCCTAAAAAATGAAATTTCCTTTACCTTACTTCCCCCTACAGTCACTGTCCCAATCTATTCTTTCCTTAAAAAAAAAAGTAGTCTAGGGGCGCCTGGGTGGCACAGCGGTTAAGCATCTGCCTTCGGCTCAGGGCGTGATCCCGGCGTTATGGGATCGAGCCCCACATCAGGCTCTTCAGCTATGAGCCTGCTTCTTCCTCTCCCACTCCCCCTGCTTGTGTTCCCTCTCTCTCTGGCTGTCTCTATCTCTGTCGAATAAATAAATAAAATCTTTTAAAAAAAAAAAAGTAGTCTAATTTTCTTAACCTCTGTCTTCTAATTTTTCTCCTCCAATGGGACTCTCATCCCAACCCACCACTACACCAAAATTCTCAGTTAAGGCCACCAGTAACCTCCATATTACTAAATATGTGTCCATTCTAAGTCTGCCTCTCATGTGACTTGTCATCAGCAAGCTTGTCTTCCATGACGCCATACCCTCCTGGCTTCCTTCTTACTTCTCTGGCTCCTCTTCTCAGTCTTCTCTCCTGGATCTTTCTTATCTCTCACTCTCTAACATCAGGGTGCCTTAGGGCACTTCTTTACCTGGGCTTGTGACTTTCCAGAATAAAGACTACATTTTCCAGCTTTCTTTGCAAACTGTGAGGCCATATCACCACTAGCCAGTACAAAAATGTTCTTAAAGTGACAGAGCATGCTATTCTTCATTGCTTTTTTGATTCTTAATTCCTGGAACTCAAATGTGATGGCCAAAGGCTAGAGCATACATGATGGACTTTGAGGGGAAAACAACATGCTAAGAATAGCAGAGCAGCAAGATAGAAGGAGCTTGAGACCCTGCAGCATGATATATGTCCTAGACCAATGCCCCAGACCTCTTTCATACAAGAGAAAATAAATTTCCCTGTTGTTTAAACTACAGTATTTTGAGTTATGTTACATGCAGCTGAACCAAATTGTGCTCATTCTTTTATATCCTTTGCCTCAGTTGGTGATACCACCAGAAATCCAGTTAGCCACTGGAGAAAGCCAGAAATCAGCTCTGTTTATTAACCAATCCCACATCTCACTTCTGCCCACACATAAGCACATATGATCAATCATCAGATTCTATTTTATCTCTTATATAATTCTCTATTTAATTTCTTCACCTCCATCCAATTCTACCACCTCTGTCCTTATCTGAGCCTTATCTCTCTTACCGGAACTGCCACCAGTACTTGTATTGGACTCCCTTTCTCCATGCTAGTCCAGTGGTATGATCTTTGTAAATTATTAATCTGACCATTCCACTTCTCTACTTAAAACCCTTCACAGGGGCGCCTGGGTGGCTCAGTCGGTTTATGTGTATGACTCTTGGTTTCAGCTCAGGTCCTGATCTCAGGGGGCTGAGATCAAGCTCCACATCAGACTCCATGCTCACTGAGGAGTCTGCTTAAGACTCTCTCTCCCTCTGCCCCTCCCCGCCATGCTCTCACTCTCTCCAAAATAAATAAATAAATAAATCTTAAAAAAAAAAAACCTCGCAAACTTGCTGGCACCTATAGAAGAAACTCTAGCTGTTTAATATATTTGGATTACAAAACAATCTGTAATCTGGTCCCTATTAGCCTCCACAACAACATCACTCATTAGACCCTCACCTGCTTCTGGTTTCCTGCCCTCATCATCCTTGTTATGGGCCCTGCTTTTTTGCTCTGCCTCTGGAGAGCTCTTCCAATCCTCTCTCTGCACCAATTCCAGCTCTTCGTCAAACTTACTAACAATTCAACTTTTAACTAATTCTTTTTATCCTAAAAAGTGATAGATCCTACAATCTCTAATCCTTAACAAAATATTTGCAAATCAAATCAGCAATATATTAAAAAAAGATTAAATACCATAATCAAATGGGATTTATCCCAGGAATGCAAGGTTGGGTTAACATCCAAAAATCAAAAATTATAATATAACATGTTAACAGAATAAGGGACTAAAAATACATGATAATATCAAAAGATAAAGAAAAATATTTTAACAAAATCCAACACCCATTCATAATTAAAAACAAACAAACTTTTGAGGTGCTTTGGTGGCTCAGGTCATGATCGTAGGGTCCTGAGCTCAAGTCCCATGTTAGGCATCAGGCTCAGCACGGAGTATGCTTGAGATTCTTCTCCCCCTCCCTCTCCCTCCCCCTCTGCTCCTCCCCCAACTTGCACTCTCTCTATCTCAGATAGACAAACAAACAAAGAAACAAACAAACAAACTTTTAACAAAGTAGGGACAGAAGGGAATATCCCCAACCTGATAAAGGGAATCTACAAAAAACCCACAGCTCACTTCATACTTAATGGTGAAAGATTGATGCTTTCCTAAGGTTGAAAATATATTAATGCTGTCCACTTTCATCAATTCTTTCAATATTTTACTGAAGGTTCCAGCTAGTGCAATAAAGTAAATAATAACAATAATAATGATGATAATAATAATAATATCCAAATTGGAGAGAAAGGAGTAAAAGTATTTTTATTCACAGACGACTTACAGAAAATTTCGAGAAATTCACAAAAAAATTCTAAAACTAATAAATTAATGTACCAAGCTCTCAAGATACAAGATTAATGTATAAAACCAATGGTATTTCTTCATTCTATTGGTGGACAATCAAACTTAAATTGAGAATGACTCCATTTAAAATAGCACCAGAAAGAATAAAATACTTGGGAAAAAAAATTAACAAAAGAAGTTCAAGACTTATATTCTAAAAGGTATAAAACATTGCTAAGAGAACGTAAAGGAGGCCTAAATAAATGAAAAGACATTGCATGTTCATGAATTGATAAACTCAATATATTTTTTAAAGATTTTATTTATTTATTTGTCAGAGAGTGAGAGCACACAAGCAGGGGGAGCGGCAGGCAGAAGCAGAGGGAAAAGCAGGTTCCCCATTGAGCAAGGAGCCCGATGTGAGACTCAATCCCAGGATCCTGGGGTTATGACCTGAACCGAAGGCAGCCGCTTAACTGACTGAGCCACCCAGGGTCCCAATAAACTCAATATTGTCAAAACAGAAATTCTACTCAATTTGTAAATAAATTCAATACAACCCCTATCAGAATCTTAGCAGGACTTTTTGTAGAAATTGGTAAATTAATCCTTATTCGAAGTGAAACAATTATCTAAATGAAGAACAAAGTTGGTGTCCTCATACTACCTGATTTCAAAATTAACAATAAAGCTACAGTAACAAGGCAGTGTAAGAACTTTTTAAGATGTACTCTCTTAGCAACTTTCAAATGTGGAACACAATACTAACAACTATTGGGGCACCTGGGTGGCTTAGTTGGTTGAACGTCTGCCTTTGGCTCAGGTCATGATCCCACGGTCCTGGGAACAAGCCCTTGTCAGGCTCCCTGCTCAGCACAGAGTCTGCTTCTTCCTCTCCCTCCCCCCCGCCACTGTTCGTTCTCTCTCTCTCTCTCTCTCAAATAAGTAAGTAAATAATTAAACAAATAAATAAAATCTTTAAAAAACCTAATATTATCTTTAAAAAACGATAAAAAACTATTGCCACCCTGTTGTACATTACATCCTCAGGACTTACTTATTTTATAACTACTTTATCAATTTGTACCTTTTGACCTCCTTCAATTGACTCCTTCAATATCTAATACATAACAGGAAATCCTGGAGTTCTACAGAATCCAGATTCAAGCTCAGCAGCAACTGGGGAGACATGAAAAAGCAGTTATATTCTCAGATTTAAATACTTTATCTTTCACTAAAAGTTTAAAAAAATTATGAACTTTAACAGTTCTATTAAAATCTAAATACATAGGGCACCTGGGTGGCTCAGTTGGTTAAATGTCTGCTGTTGGCTCAGGTCATGATCTCAGGGCCTTGGGATCGAGACCCACATCTCATCGGGCTCTTTGCTCAGTGGGGAGTCTGATTCTTCCTCTCCCCTCTGGCCCTCCACTCTGCTTGTGTGCACTCAGTCTCTCTCTCTTGAATAAATTAAATCTTTAAAAAAATAAAATCTAGATACATGTAAAGATACACAATAAAACACACAAGTATTAAATATATTTGGACCATATTTGCATGCTGAATTATTTACTATAGTCACCTAGGTATCAGGACTAATGGTTTTCTCATTTCCTACTTTCTTCATTCATTTAGTAAGCAAATATTTACTGAGGGTACATTTTGTTCCAGGCACTATGACAGGCAATGGAATTATAATGATGAATTAGACACAGCCCTCTCCACAGTCTTATCCTCCAACTTGGGAAATGGTAAATAAACAATGATTTCATTTAATCTGGCATGCACTGTGGAGGGTTGGTCTAAAGACAGGCTATATCAGGAACACAAAGGAGAGGGACTTCTCCCAGTGTTTTGGACTTATATAAGGCACCATTCTGGTGAGGCTGAAACCTGAAGGATGAGGGGAAAATATACAAAACAGTGGAAAGAAGCACACACAAAGAGGTAAAGGAGAACATTTGTGGAATTAGAACTAGTGATCTAATTTGACTGGAGATTTTAAAATGTCAGCCATTACCCGTAGTACTTCTTGACAGCTATTAGGACTTTAAAGTGATTGCTTGACTAAATGCCACTAGAATACAGTGTCTTTCTGACCTTATAACATAAACATGATGAGTTGATGATGCCTCATATTGTCAGAAAATAGTTTCAGAGTGCAGGCTGACAGTTTCATAGAGAAGACAGAAGGAAAGGGAAAAGTATAGCCAAAAATAGAGAGACACAATAGTGGCCTTTTTTAGAGCTTAAATGCTCTGAAAGATCATGAATAAATAAGGAATAATTATATTTTTCAACATATGTTAATGTATTCCATTAGATGTGTGTAGGATAAAATATAACATTGTGTCTTGTTCAAACAATAAAATGGGATGCCATTTACTGTGTATAGTTTATCTTAGAAATCAAAGAGATGTAAATTTATTTCCCATATTCATACATCAATATATCTTTTTCTTTCCAAGTCATACTCCTTCTGAAATAACAGCCAAATATCATTTAATCATCTTTAAGAGATAATAGAGTAGGAATGATAAATTTTAAAACCATTAGTAGGGCTTAGGATTCAGAAAGTTCCAACTCAGGCCCTTATTTGTCAGTAATAACAAAAAGATTGGTCATAAAAACTTTCTTAAAAAAACAAATCAAAACCAGAAGTGAGACCTACAGTTGCGGTGGAGGGAGGGCAGTTTCTTTATTCATTTTTAGGACTGAAAGAGAGAAATCCTGATAATGGAGTTTGTAGCGCCTGATGTTTTAGAAAGCACAGTTTAGAAAGTACTAATTTATATCTTCAAAAGTAATAACAAGACTTATTTTATCAAATGTAAACTGAATCCATAGCCCTTTGAGCATATTTTGACTTTACCTCTAAATTCAATTGTACTGTTGACCGGCCTTTGAGAAGGGGTGTTATAGTACAAAGAGCATGGACTGCTGAACCAGACTGACCTAGATCAGAAACCCTGTCATGCCACTTGTCAGCTATGGGATGTTGCCAAAATCATTTAATCTCCCTGGGTCAGTTTTCTTATGCATAAAGCAGGAATACTTATTTCTAACACAGGGTTGTTGTAAACTTACATGAAATAAATAGTTACCTTGTTTGGTATTGTCAAACCCTCAATGAACTTTTGCCAAGTGAATTAATATTAAACTGGTTAGTGATATTTAACGTCAAATTAGACTTTGGACTCCAAAGATAACCTTTTACTGGGTGTTTTTTTGTTTTGTTTTGAAGATTAAATAAATTTATTTTTCTTTACTTCTTTTGGGGTGGGGTACCAAAACCTGGAATAAATGATTTTTTAAAAAATATTGTATTTATTTTAAAGAGAAAGAGATAGCGATAGTGGGGGTGGGAGCAGAGAGAGAGGGAGGGGGAAGCAGAGGGAGACTGACAAGGGGCTCAATCCCAAGACCCTAAAATCAGGACCCTAGCCAAAACCAAGAGTCAGATGCTTCATGACTGAGTCACCCAAGCACCCCTGGAATAAATGATTTTTAAAGAGATCCAATTAAAAAAAAAATCGAACATACAGGCAATGCTTTTTTTTTTTTTTTCCCTTACACAACAAATTTATTTTCTCACAGTTCTGGAGCATGTAAGTCCGCTATCAAGCTGTCGGCAGGTTTGGTTTCTTCTGAGGACTCTCCGCTCGGCTTGTAGATGGGCATTTGCTGCCTGTCTTGAGCCGGTCTTCCCTGTGTGCCTGTGTTCTAATCTCCTTTTCTTATAATGACACCACTTATAGTGAATTAGGTCCCACATTAATGACTTCATTTTAACTTAATTACCTCCTTAACCCTATCCCCAAATACAGTCACATTCCGAGATACTGGGGATTGGGACTTCAATGCATGAATTAAATTCAGCTTGCAATACCCTTCTGCCCTACAACCCTGTTTTAGCAATGGCCTTTTCCCGTAAAGATAATTCTATTTAGTTTTAGGGGTAGTAAAATAATTAACTGTTATATTTTAATTATTAGAAACAATTCTGCTAAATAAGCACACAGTGAATACTATAACTTCAGTTAGCCCTCCCCAACTCGTAGGGCCTGGGCCAGGCAAGCAGACGGTCAGAGTCCAGTAGAAGGGACTTGCTGGGGCTGGCGGGGAAACTTCGCAGTCAGTTGGAAAGAAACGCGGGTCAGCGGATGGCCTGTCCAAACTGCGACAGTCGAACCCATCTCTGGGCTTTTTAACTCCTACATCTTGGGGGTGACCACGTGACGTTCGTGTTCCTGGTGACTAGCGTAAGTCGACCCTCGTACAGGACTTCAGTTTACACAGCACTGTGACCGGCTTTGTCTCTCTTAAGTCTCCTGTCCTCGGGGTGAGGCTGATGGAGATTTGTCAGCGGCCAACTGTTTACTCTGCCCATATTCCGAAGAGGAAAATGTGCCCCTGCCGAGAGTGTGACTCGCTTCTAGGACAGTTACTCAGCGACATCCCTCAGTCCTTGCGCCCCCAATTCGCATTACCCCGCCCCCTGGACGCATGCGCAGTTGCGGAGCTCTTCTGGCAAAAAAGCTGCGGATACCCCAGGCGGCTGCTTCAGTGCGCCAGCAGCGAGAGGGCCGCACCCGGCTTACGTCACTTGTGTGCGACGGCGCCTGCGCCGGACACCATGCTGTCAGCCGGGCGGCGAGGTCTGGTCCTCCTGCGGCTGCTGCGCTTCAGGAGGTGGCTAGGGCTAGGAACGTCTTCGTTCCTGCGGGGCCTTGGGCGAGAGCCCTTGGAGACAGCCCGGTCGCTGTGTTGCGAATCCTCGCCTAGAGACGCCCGAGACGGAGAGGGACGGCGCGAAGCCTCACGGAGGAAAGCTCCCGGCACAGAGACGCCTCCGTCTCTCCCTCCGCGCGTCCAATGTACTGGGATCAGATGTCTTTCGTCACTGGAAGTCCTCAGACTGCCGACGCAACAAGAGGAGTCACTCTCTCGAGAGCGCGAGGACACGAGCGGAGACCAGGGCCAGCCCGGTCCCGCCCACCAGGGATCTGGGGGTCCCTTGGCGCCCTCCTTGACCCAGTCGGTGACCGAGGTAGAAGAACTTCCTGGCTCCTCTTCCTGGCCAGCTTCCAGGGAGAGGCCTTTTCGCGTTGGGGAGCTGATCTTAGCTGAGACTAGGAAGAGAGAAACACAATTTAAAAAATTATTTAGGTTGAGTAACGCCGGACACTTAAATAGTAGCTGGGGGACAGTCCGGTTCAGCGAGATCGTGGGAAAGTTTCCTGGCCAGATACTGAGGAGTTCTTCTGGAAAGCAGCTCATGCTGAGGAGGCCGGCATTAGAAGATTATGTATTACTGATGAAAAGAGGGCCTGCCATAACGTATCCTAAGGTAATACGGAGGGAGTTAGGTGCATATTGGTTCCAGAAAGAACAGAACTACAGTCCTGATTCATGCACTTAAAGCACATCTCAGACGGTTAAAGTTTTGATTGTTCTCAGACCTCACAAAAAACAATGGATGTGACTTTTACATATTTTATGTTTGCGAATTTTAGGAGGAAACAGCCACCTTTTAATTTGGGAGTGTTGATTCTCTCATCTGTAAAGTGAAAAGAATATTGACCTACTATATAGAGTTATGTGAATTAATTAGGCACATAATAAGTACTTATATTTGTTACCCATAACCGTTAAGTTTGCAGGTTCAGGACTTGAGAATGTTCAACTCTTTCGGTACCATTATGGAAATATTTTAATCATCACTTAATTTATTTTTTAAAAAGATTTTATTGATTCGACAGAGAGAGAGAGAGACAGCAAGAGAGGGAACACAAGCAGGGGAAGTGGGAGAGGAAGAAGAAGCAGGCTCCGGGCTGAGCAGGGAGCTGGATATGGGGCTTGATCCCAGGACCTTGGGATCATGAGCTGAGCAGAAGGCAGATGCTTAACGACTGAGCCACCGGGGCGTCCCAATCATCATTTAATTTAATAAAGCATGTTACTGGGCGTATGTCTTATCAATGATAGACATGTTACTGTGCTCTTCTCTTTAGGGAAAAAATAGAGTTTTGTATTAAAACAGCTGACAAACACTAAACATACATGAAATACTCTTTGTAATAATTTAACTGCCTAGTTTTTTGTTACAGCCTTATACTAATAATCCATTGCTAGTGGTTTATTTCAGTTCTTAATCATAGTCCCAGTCCTTGAGTAGAATGTTCCTTTGTAACAACTTCTCCTATCCCCAGATGAGGAGTCATTTGTCATTTATTCAGTAAATAATTGCCTATCTTCTATATTCAGGGCTTAATAGTGGAGGTATGGTGATGAGCCCCAGTCCTTGCTCTCAACCTAGACGTTACATCCTAGAGGCGGTGATAGAGAACACACAAGTAAATGAAAGGATAAGATAATTTCAAGTAGTGCTAAGTGCCACGAAGACAAATAGATTAACAATGACATGCTGGATGACCTGGGGGAGGAGAATACTTTATGTCAGATGGTTAGAGAAGGTCTCAAAAGAGGTACGTTTGATAAGAAACCTAGTATAAGGAAAAGCCAGCCATGCAAAGATCTAGGAGCCCAGTGTTCTCACAAAGGGAAGAGTCGTGCAGAGATCCTATTACGGCTTCAGTGAGTTAGGTGAGGGAGAGAGTGGTATGAGATGTGGTTATTCTATGTGCATTGGGTACCATTGGAATATTCTAAGTAAGAATCCAATTTATGTTTTAAGAGGCCTGCCAAGGGACTAAGAAAACCTTTTAGGAGGCTTTAGGCCAGTGGGGTATCATAAACTCTTGATGGAAACTTTGTCTTTTTTTCACTTTCTCTTTCTCCTTTTGACTGTTCCAATCTAGCTACAAGAAAAAGACTTTTGTAATTTCATCTTGCTTCCCCACATCTTTTTCCCTCCCCACTAGACCAAACTGAGAATAGTTGTGTTTTATAAAGTTATAAAGATGAATCTTTAGTGCATTTTCTGCCTTTCCAGTTGTAACAGATAAAAGTCACAGTGCATCCTAAGGAGGAAATTATTTATTTATTTTAAAGATTTTATTTATTTATTTGAGAGAGAGGAAACATGAGTGGGGAGGAGAGCAGGGAGCCTGATGCAGGGCTGGGGGCTCAACCTGAGCTGAAGACAGATGAGGAGTCTCTGTCCTCCCAGCCAAGCAACGGCCACCCAGGTGCCCCTCCATCCTAAGGAGGAGTTTAAATACTGGATATGCTAGTGTTGACTTCTCTTTTTATTTCCCAAGTGGTGGCTGCAGGAAATTTGACTTCAACCTTTACAACTTTGAAATGCTTTTTAAGAGAGTACCTCAATTGACTTGAAAGCTGGTCTCAGTGTTAGAATTACGTAGTTTTGTCTAAATAGTAAAAGGTCTGTGGGAGTAATTTTATTTACTTTTTTTTGTGGGAATAATTTCAAATAAACTTCCTAACAGATACTTGGGAAATGTCAACATTTCACATTGGTCAGTATCAAGCACTTTTAGGTTTGGAGTAGAAATATAAATGGAAACACTCCCCAAATTTTATTTTTTATTTTTTCATATTTTAAAAGATTTTATTTATTTATTTCATTTGAGAGAGAGAGCACGTGTGTGGGGAGGGCAGAGGGAAAGTGAGAGAATCTCACGCAGACTCTGTGCTGCGTGTGGGGCCTGACGTGAGGCTTGATTTCACGAACCTGAGATCATGACCTGGGCCAAAAACCAAGAGTCAGACATGTAACCGACGTAGTCAACCAGGTGCCCCCCAATCCCCAAATTTTTAATCTTTTCTGCTGATGTGCATGATTGTAGCACTTCTAGAAGAACAACTGGGGAGTGGAAATTGTTGCAATGTAATGAACCCTGAAGTGCAGCCTACTTATTAAAACTTTAGGCCGAGGCTTAGATTCATATTACTGACTTAATCAGGAAAGAGATTGGAATTCATGTTGAGGAAAAAAAATGGAAGTTTGAAAGGGTTGTTGTTACCTGAAGTTCTCAAATGTGCAGAAAACTCAATAGAATGATAGTTCGTAACTTTGGAGGACTCTCCCAATAGCTTTAAATCCCTTTTGGGAAGAGGCAGGGAAATGAAGAAATGCTAACGTCCCACCCAAGTTTTGAACTGAAATTGCTAGGATGTATATAGTGAAATCCAGCCTAGAAAACTCATCCCATGGAGACCACGTAACCTGAATAGCAGGAAGTAAAAGCTCAAGTGTGTTCAAGTTTTTTATTTTGTAGCAGCAGGGTTCTTTTATCTTATGTGAACGATCCAAGAAAATAGAACCGCCTTCTGCAGGACATTCCACTAATACGACTACCTAAGCTGCTCCCATTTCTGTGTGAAGTTGTACTCCTTCCCCACTCTACCCCCAGGTGCCTGGCATGTGGGAGAGGATATGTATGTCTGAAAGACTCAGCATTTGTGTATGAAACTTTTGGACTAATAGGTCTTAAAAATTACGTGTCTATGTGTCATTTGGTCCGAGCCTTAGCCCTGCGTTTCAGAAAATACATTTTGGCTTTTAATTAGACAACTGTACCTGTTAAACATTTTCTTGTGCAACCAAACCCGTATTTGATATACAATTTTTTTGTGACTTGACAGGATCCTAGGAACCTCCTCTTCAAGAATTTTCATAGCAGCTTTTCCCAAAGAAGGAAAAGCTAGTAAAAACTTACCAGATGTACTGCTTATTTATTAGCAACTTCGAAAGGTTTGGATGGGGGAGTGTTGAAATAAATGCTAATGTTTAAAATTTTCTATGTAACATGTGGTATAGTGTAATGATCAACAGCGTGGTCTTTGTGAGTTCAACATCTGTTCTACTCCTGACTTGCCCACTTAATTCCTGGCTGTGTGACTTTTTAGAAATTACTTAACGTTTTTGATTTGTCTTTGTAATGGGGATGATGATACTTTTCTCATATTATTATCCCGATTAAATAAGATTATGAAAGCAGTTTGCATACTTAAAGAAACCTGGCACATGGTAAAGTGTCAATAAATAGCCCTTATTACTATCATTCATGATATTCCCATTAACAATTCTTCAATTACAGCGTTTGTGAAATAGGCCCTATCTACTACTGGTATCCTAATGCTAAATGAGAAGTTCATTTCATTTCATGCAGAGATTATGTAATAACTTCCTAACTGGTCTTACTGCCTCTAATTTTTCTCTTTTCTATATATCCTGCATTTCCCTGTCAGATTAATCTTCATAAAATGTCATTTATATTACCTTGGTGACATGCCCCAATTACTGACCAGGTCAAGTTCAAGTGCTTTAGCCTGGCTTTCCATTCTTTCCTTTTCTTCTTCTTCTTTTTTTTTTTTTTTTAAGATTTTATTTATTTATTTGTCAGAGAGAGAGCAAGTGCACAAGCAGGGGGAGTGGCAGGCAGAGAGAGAAGCAGACTCCCCGCTGAGCAGGGAGCCCGATGCGGGACTTGATCCCAGGACCCTGGGATTACGACCCAAGCCGAAGGCAGATGCTTAGCCGACTGAGCCACCCAGCGTCCCCGTTTCTCTTCTGAGATGAGCAAACTGTGTTTATTCTACTTCTGTTTTTTTTAATACTCTTTCTACTTCATGATTGTTTCCTTAAATTCTCTGTGTCCTTAAGCTAGGGCCTTCTGCTGACATCTCTATTCTCTGAGCTCCTATTGCTACTTATTGTCTATAATTTTGGTATTATGCTGAAGTGCTGCTTTATTTGCTAATTGATTTTTTTTTTTTTTTATTCGACAGAGTTAGACAGCCAGCGAGAGAGGGAGCACAAGCAGGGGGAGTGGGAGAGGAAGAAGCAGGCTCATAGCAGAGGAGCCTGATGTGGGGCTCGATCCCATAACGCCGGGATCACGCCCTGAGCGGAAGGCAGACGCTTAACCGCGGTGCCACCCAGGCGCCCCTGCTAATTGATTCTTAAATCTCTTATTTCATCAAGTAAAATATCAACTGTTGGTAGGCCGGGACAGATTTTAATACTCTTTTTTCACTCTCTTCTTTTCCAAGTCCAACATAGAGTTTGTTAAGAGTCTGTGCTTAATACATAATTAATTGGTAACTGAGTCACCTGTACTATGTTTCAATCATAGGATATGAGTATGATACTGTTGATGATGGATATCCACCCAGGTGATACTATTTTGGAAGCTGGCTCAGGCTCTGGTGGAATGAGCTTATTTTTATCCAAAGCAGGTAAGAGATTGGGAGAAATGAGCTGAATTTAGATGGGCAAAGAAAACATTCAATCTTTCATAATAACAGAAAGTTAAGTGGATAAAGATGTATTAGAAAATATTCACATAACTTTGTGATTGAGAGTGTTCTCCTTGAAACCAAATACAAGCAATTATTGTTCTTTCCACCTTGTACGTTTATTCTAGTCATTCTCTAACCCTCTCTCCATTTTCTGTGCTTTCACTTATGCCCTCCGTGTGTTTTAAGGCTTCTTTTTTTTTTTTTTAACTAAGCTTTTTATTGGGACATAACATAGCTATAGTGCACAGATCATAAGTTTGTAGACCTCAAAGAATTTTTAATATAGTGACCATACTCCAGTAGTTATCTCCCAGATCAAGACAGGGAGTGTTGCTGTGTCACAGAAACTTCCTCCTGTTTCCTCTTAGTCAAAACTGATTCTCCCTAAAGGTAACCACTATTCTGCCTTTTATCATTATTGATTAGTTTTGCCTGTTTTGAACCTTGTATAAAAGGAATCATACAGTATGTACTCTTTTGAATGTGGGTCCTTTCAACATTCTGTATGTGAGAGTCAGCCATTACATGTAGCAGTAGTTCTTTCATTTTATTGGCTGTATAGTTAGTCTACTTTATAAACAGATCACAGCTTATTCTTTCTGTCGATAGGCATTTGAGTTAAATATTATGAATAGCGCTGCTTTGAACATTTTGTATTTGTCTTTTGGTTCATATGTGTACATGTTTTTTGTTAATAACAATTCCAGATGAATATTCAATATGGGAGAATATAGAAAGTAGAGGGTGGTCAGCTGCAAAGTCTCTAAAAATTGTCAATTGGTAAAAGTATTGCTTAAGGGTAGGACCTGATAAAAAATCAGGAGGTATACAGTAAACATAAATATCTGTTCATGTTCCCATCACTTGATTTCTAGTTACTGTTACATTAATTGATTATTGATTGCGTTGACTGTTTAATTCCTCTGAATGTCAGGGTTGTTTTGCCTGCGCTGGCTGCCTGTGCAGTGGTTCTTCCTCAGTTAATGATAGACTGCTGAACGTGACTGTACTCTCTTTGTGTAGATTTTTTTTTAAATCATTCATGTTTATTAGTGCATTCTTTTTTAAATAATAAACTTTCTTGGTGCTGTTGTATGTGGGTAGATTTTATAAAGAATACAGATAGAAATATACTGAATTAAACTTAAACCTTTTATTCTTTCACCTAATGCCATCACATACAAACATAATCCAGTTTATGCTAGGTCAGGAAGTTCATTCTGGCCTCCTCAAGTCTCTTTTTGATTCTTCTCTGTACATAGTTAAAGGCAGTCATTTCTTCACAATCAGTAACTGAATCCTAAATGCATATGACAGAGTGAATTTATAAAAATTTGTGAGAGTGGAGGAGTGCCCATATTTCTAGTATCTGTAGTATCAGAGGAGTGGCATGGCATGAATAATCCCAAACTATGAGTGATCAAGAAATTATTGCTATTTACCTTTTTGATGGATTTTTTCCCCATAATTTTCTTTTCCAATTGTTTAACATATGCTATTGTTAATGTTAAATTCTGTCTCTTGAGAACATGATGAATTGCAGCTGGAGTTACATTTCAAAAGACATCCTAGAATGTACTGTATGGTGACTAACATAATAAAAAAATATTATTAAAAAAAAAGAAAGAAAAAAACAAAAACAAAAGACATCCTAGAATCTAAACTTTCGTTAGTAAACTATAGACTTGTTGATCTAGGACAACTTCCAAATGATATCAAATCACCTCAAATAGAGGTGGTTGGAAAATTAATTGCCTTTAATTAAAATACAAATAGTCTTCTGCAGAAACTGCACTATTACTATGCTAAACAGTTTAAAAGTTCTTCAGACACACACAAAAATACAAATATCTTTTAAATATATGAAATGCCTAGCTTCATCCGTAACAAAAAAAATGTAAATTACAACTACAATGATAAACTATATTCAGTTTTTAGATTGACACGGATAAAAAGTTTGAAAACTCTTTGTTGGAGAAAGTATGGAGAAATAGGCACTCTACTACATTGTTGGTAGAGTGTAAATTGGTATTATTTTTTTGGAGGATAATTTGGTAATTTTCAAAATAAAAAATTCATATACCTCTTGAGCTAGTAATTTCATTTTGAGGACTTTGTCTTTTCCTGGATACAAAGGTTTAGGCAACAATTTTCATTGCAATTATTGCTCGTTATAGCGTAAGACTAGAAACAAGCTAAATGTTCATCGGTAGATGACCAGTTAAATAAACTATGGCGTAGCCATGCAATGGAACATAATAGCTCTTAAAAGGCATGTAGTAGATTATTAATCACTGAAATAACATTGGTAAGTGGAGGGAAAGTATAGGACAGTACATATAATACATGTATATTTTAATGTGTGTTAAAAACAGGGATGACACTTGGCACCAGCTATCTTGTGAAGGATAAATAACTGGTAATATGGTTGCCTCTGGAGAGGAAAATTGATTAAGGATCTGGGATGGGATAGAGAGTTTTCTTTTTTCTTTTTTTTTTTTTTTAAAGATTTTATTTTTATTTATGTGACAGAGACAGCCAGCAAGAGAGGGAACACAGCAGGGGGAGTGGGAGAGGAAGAAGCAGGCTCCCAGCGAAGGAGCCCGATGTGGGGCTCGATCCCGGAACACCAGGATCACGCCCTGAGCCGAAGGCAGACGCTTAACGACTGCGCTACCCAGGCGCCCCAGAGAGTTTTCTAACCCTGAACTATTTGAATTATTTTTTCACATCAATGCAATACCTTTGCAGAATAATTTTTTATATTCTTTTATGAAATGATACAATGAAATATCATAAGTTCTTTTTTTTAATTAAGTTGGATCACAAGGACGAGTCATAAGTTTTGAAATACGAAAAGACCACCATGAATTGGCTAAGAAGAATTATAAAAACTGGTGTGATTCATGGAAAATGAGTCATGTAGAAGAGTGGCCAGACAATGTGAATTTTATTCATAAGGATATTTCAGGAGCAACTGAAGACATAAAAAGTTTAACATTTGATGCGGTAAGTTTTCTAAAGTGGGTCCTATGATGTCATCTAATACTACTACATAGAAAACAAGGATCACACTTCTTTCGTATGGAAAAGGCTCTTCCTTCATTATTTGCCACATTTCTATTTGTAGGAGTAGGAGGATTGTTCTCCTTTAATATTATGGCAGGACTTAGAGCAGAGAGACGTGCTGAATCAGGTGCCAAAGCTGTTAGTAAGTGTGGGGTAATGGGCAGGCAGGAAGAGGAGTTGAGCACCATGAACCGCAGCATTTCTGGGATAAAGGAATAATAATTTAGGAGCCGCTTTGGGAGCATATTGATCCTAGTGCCTGACCTCATGTTGTGAGATTTGGGGGAATAAATAGCCCTCATTTGTTGGGGGAACAGGCAAGAGGCATCTTTGGACAGTGAATATGAGGATGTGGATGAGCGTGCATTAAAGATACTGAGGTTGGAGGCATTTATCGTGAGCGTAGCTCCAGAAAGTGGAGTGGATGGATTTGTGAGGAGGAGGAACAGTGAGAGGTTGAGTTAGGGAGAAGAAACAGAGTAGTATGAAGATAAAAGGATAGGTGATGAGGGGATATTTTAGGCTGTGACCAGTGATGGTAGAGATGTGGGACATGGAGGTATTGGTTGGCTTCGGAGTTTCAGAACTCTAGTGTAAGTTGCCTTATCCTTGATGATTCCATTATCATTTCATAGCTTGGCACTGTAGACTGAGGTCTAGGTTGTCTTTGCTTTTTTTAATTGGCTGCTGGAAAGTTGGATTACTTTAGGACATTTATGAGGGAAACTAGTTGAAAAATGAAGTTCAAAGAGATTTTTTGTCAGGACTGGTTCCTATCTCTAATGTTAATGAAGTCTGTAGTTTTGGTGACTCAGATTCCTGGACACAAAGACCACAGTTCTTTTTCCTCATCCTTGTTGGACTTGTATATTACAGCTCAGTAAGGGACAGAAAAAAGGAATATCTCTCCATAGGCCATCCATAAGAATATTACAGATACCTGGAAGGTTAATTGGTCATCAGAAGTTTGCTTGATGATCATGAAACACAACAGAGGATTTTAATGATATTGTTGAAGCTTTGTAGAAACCTGTTGAACCATCCCTGATCTAAAAGAAAGAATATTCCTTACTGGATTTATTCGATGTACTCTCTTGAGTATTAGTGCCAGATGATTGCCAGTATGAGAAAATACAGGAGGAGGAGCCATACTCCTACCACCCAAAATGATGATAAATTGAACAAAGAAGGTGTTAAACCATAAAGACAGAGAACAAAAGAAGAAAAATGGCTAATAAAATATTTTTAACAAATTTTAAAAAGCCTAACGATCAGAAGATGAATGGACACAATGGAATACTAAAAATAGTATTATTTAACATAGTACAATAAATGTACTATATCTACATCAGTAAATCTCAAAGACACGGTGCTTAGTGAAAAAAAGCATTATAAAAAGAATATGTATGGAATGGCCACACATGTAAAATTTAAAATTACGCAAAACAGTACCATGTATTGTTTATAGCTATATACATATGTCATAAAAGTTTAAATTATTTGGGAACATTGCCAACTTCAGGACAGTAACTACCTGAGGAGAGAAAGGGAGAGGGGAAGAGGGAACTAAGTTTTGGCATCCATTCAGCCTGGTTCACTCTTGGGCTCGCATAATAGCCAAGATGATCTTGGGATAAGTTACTTAATTTTTCTGTGCCTCAGTCCCCTCACATATTAAACAGGAATGATAATAATAGTTCATATTTCATAGAGTTGTTGAGAATTAAATAAGATACTTCATATAAAGTGCATAGAACAGTACCTGGTGTATAGTAAGCATCAAAGAACTATTAGCTGTGATTTTCATCATTATTATTTCTTTCCTTTTCTCTACCTGTTTAAATGCTATTTTCCTCTCAAAGTTTAGATCAAAGGTCACCTCTTTCATGGAATGTCCTCATCTAACTGAGGGATTATCACATTTTCTGAATTACTGAACCACTGTTTCTTGATTCAACAAACATTTATTAAAGACCTGCTGTGTGCCATGTCCTATGCTAAGACAAAAGTGAATTATACATTTAAAGGAGCTTTCAGTCTAGAAGGTAGACATATAAACAATTACTGGAAAGACTCAAAAGCATGGAACACCATGGCTGTAGAAATTGGGTATCATGAGATGAAGCTGCAAATGCAGTCTTATGGGGCTAAATAATGAAGAACACTTGTGTATATATATATATATATTTTTAAAGATTTTAATTATTTATTTATTTGACAGAGATAGAGACAGCCAGCAAGAGAGGGAACACAAGCAGGGGGAGTGGGAGAGGAAGAAGCAGGCTCACAGCAGAGGAGCCTGATGTGGGGCTCAATCCCACAACGCCGGGATCATGCCCTGAGCCGAAGGCAGACGTTTAACCGCTGTGCCACCCAGGCGCCCCTATATATATATATATATATATATATATTAGGCCATGGAGACATTGTCTTACAGATAATGGGAATACTGATGAATTCCTAAGTGGGGGAGCAGAATGTCCAGATTCCTATTTTAAAGTAACTTGTTTTTTTTTAATTCCAGTATAGTTAACATACAGCGATGATTTCAGGTGTACAATATTCAGCAATTCCATATATTACTCAGTACTCATCAAAATAAGTATACTCTTCCATTTCAGAGTAATTCTGGTCAAAGAATAAGGCTGCGAGTCTATGTAGAGAGCTATTGTAATGTTACAAGATACAATGAGGTTCTGATCTAAGGCATTAGCAGCATGAATTTGAGAAATACTTAATAGGTAGGTTTTGGGGGCTGGATAATTTTAATCCAAAGAGAAACAACAAAACCCCACAGATTCTCAAAAGAGAATTCAAGGTAAAGAAAATGATGACTCGAACAAGTTTCTGGTTTGAGTGACTGGATGAATGGAAATGTTAATTGAAAATAGAATATTTAAGAGGATTGGCAAGTTACTTGGTTATCTGATTTTTTGTCCTTTTCAGTAACATAGACAAACTATACAGCCTAAGGAGCCCATTTATGTTTATCATGTTGACCCTTTGCTTCAGTCATTGAGATTTTTCCCTGAAATCTAATAGGCATTTTAAACTCCTGTCCAAACCTGAATTCTTGATTATTTCTGCCAAGCCTGCCCCTCCCATAGTCTTCACCATTTTCCTCATTAGAAAATGACATCTCCGTTCTTTCAGTGGCTTAGGCTAAAAACACTGGATTCATCCTGACTCCTCTTTCCCTCGTATCCTACAACCAATCCTAATTCTAACTGGCTCTATCTTTTCAAAATATATACCACTTACTATTACATCCAGTGCTGTTTACTATTACAAGTCACCATCATCCTTCCTTGCCTTCTCCCAGCCTTTTCTATGTGTAGATTTAAAAAATAAGTCAGAATGTACTTATGCCACTGAATTGTACACTCACAATTCATCTCTTACCATTTCCCCCTTTTGTTTCCACTGCAGCGACAGTGGCCTTCTCAGACTCACCAAGTATCCTACAGCCTCAGAGTATTTGTATTTGCTGTTCTGTCCATCTGGAGCACACTTCCCCCCTAAATTTCCACAGGGTAAGCTTAATCATTTTCTTCAGGTCTCTTCACTGACTAGCCTATGTATAAAATAGCACTCTCTTTCCATTACTCTCTATCCCTCAAATTCTGCTTTATAATTCTATAGTTCTTCATGTCACTTATCTTCCCCTGACTTACATATTTATTGGATTTTTAATGTATGTCCCTTTATTAGAATATATGTTCCCTTGAAACAAAACAGAATATAAGCTCCTGTTATATCCTTACTACTTAGCAAAATGCTTGGCACATGGAAGGTGCTCAATAAATATTTGGTGAATGAATTTATAATGAATGACGGCCCATTAATGCTATTTTAAAAAACACATAAATAATGGAATAATTTCTAATTTAGTTAATATGTTGATGTGCCATCTACTCTTAGCTTTCCAGAGTTATCCATCAATAAAAGCCCCTTTTTTTTCTATTTTGACCATATTTATTTTTGTTTTAAATGAATTTGTTTTTTAAATTTCATTTACTCATTGTATTCATTTGACATCTTTTATGAGTACAGCCCTGTATTCTGCAATTGGACGAAGAATAAAGAACTAAGGGTCAGGATTCTTGCATTTTAGGATCTCTAAAATTAATACTCATAACTTTCCTTTTAAACATAAAAATAATATTTGAGGTAATGTGAATTTCTGTGGCCAAAGGCTGAACTAAAGCATTAAAACTTTATATATATACATGTGTGCATTTGTATATATGTGTGTATACGAGATATAGCTGAAGAAAGATTCCTATATTATTGATATTGCCAATTGCAAGACACACCATTATGATTTTCATGTAGTCAAGCACTGTGACACATTGTATAATAATAAATATGCCTTTTTGAGCGCAGCAAAATGACAGCTGATAGTACTAGAGTTTAAAAAAATGAAAACTTCAACTGGCTAATTGCTTTCTAAAAGCATATCATTTTACCACAGTAAGAAAGAAGACCTGTGCTTTGTTTAAACAAAACTCAGTCTGATTTGCTTTCTCCCTGACAGGTAGCTTTGGACATGTTGAATCCTCAAGTTGCTTTGCCTGTTTTATACCCAAATCTTAAACAGGGTGGTGTGTGTGCTGTATATCTAGCGAAGTAAGTAATGTGGCTCTTCTTCTCGGTAATGTGATTTTAAACAAACCTTTGTTTTGTCTCAAGTAATTGGCTACAATATTCATCTTGTAACCGAATTAGGTATATATGTCATCTTGTAAACTGTTATGAAGCGATGTATGTCCCAATTAATTTATGTTGCTGTTTAAATCACCCTTTACCTGAATGGCAAAATAAGATGCATATTTCTTACAATCTTCTGAAAAGTTTTAAAAGTGTAATGTGAACAATAATGTTAAATCATAGTCTCTGTATTTTTTTTGCTTAGTATTCCATGAAATTGCATGTTATGTGCTCTAACTTTCATGTTTGTATTTTCCCCCTTGCTTTAACTATAGCATTTAAATTTGGGTTAAAAGGTATAGTGAACTTAAAATAAGTATCAAGTTATTATTGTAATAGAAATTTAAAGTACTTTTTTTCACTTTCCTAAAAGCATCACACAGGTTATTGAACTTTTAGATGGAATTCGCATCTGTGAACTCGCTCTCTCATGTGAAAAGATAAGTGAAGTCATTGTCAGAGATTGGTTGGTTTGCCTTGCAAAACAGAAAAATGGAACTTTAGCTCAAAAAATAGAACCTAAAATCAACACAGATTTACAATTACATTCTCAAAAGAAAATGAGAATTGAAGCTGAGATGTTTCAAGAGGATGACTGTGGTGAGCTTCAATTTTATTTCATACATGTTTGTAATTATAAAAGGAGAATAAGTTCCTGAGTGTATTAACCAATGGTTATACAACTATTTCTCGGGGATTTGTTCTTTTTCCCTAGAGAAATTGAAATGTGGTATTTATTCTGTTAAATTAAAATCTCTAAGGGCAGAATAATGACTTTTCTTGCCTTTTATGTAAAACTCTGATGCCTTTGAATACTGAGCTGCTTATAATATTCATATTTTTGTATCAAGGAGGTTGGCTTATGAAATACTTTAAATATATTAAAGGATGTTTTTAATTTAGGTCAGTGATTATTACTGAAGGGAAAGAATTTAATAGGACCTGATATGCAAATAGCTAATATTCCAAAAAGCAACTTCCAGGAAGCTACTGGAATTCCTCAAAGAACTAAATTTAGGTCCTTGTTGTATGTACACATCATTTAAGCCATGAACGAGTTTTCAGATATCCATTGATTGATGATATATAGGCTTATCCATTTGGTTATAAAACCATATATAAGTTTATCATTTCATCCTTGACAAATTGTTTCTGTAAGGTAACTAGAGAGTAGCTCCAAAACAAATGCTGAAAAAAAAATGTCTGAGAGAAAAAACTTAAAGGGGCAGTAATTTGTATTTTAACAGTTTTATGAACAAATTATAAAATATTTTATATAGCTTGTAATATATATTTTGTTCTACAACAGAAGAATCACATTCTGATTTCCCATATGGATCATTTCCCTATATTGCTAGACCTGTACACTGGCAAACTGGCCATACAGGTGAGTGATGTTTTCAGGCCATATTGAATGGTGCTTTCTTCTAATTTTTCTAATGAACTTACTTTTTTCTCTTCTTCAATTAGCTTTCCTTGTCAAGCTGAGGAAGTTTAAACCATAACATAACTGAGTACCTCAGATGACAGCAACTGATTTGAAGATGGAAAAGTATCAAAATAGAACTTTATATTGTGAATCACTACTTTCATAAATTGGAGTTGTTAGCTATTACTATGATTTGTATAACTTTTACATATAATTATGAAAAATAACAAAAGCTAAAGGAAGATGTATAACATTTCAAAACTGTTTAAATGTCCCATTTTGACACTTGTAGTTAGTTTGACATTTTGTAGTTAATGCTTCCAAGTTGGTTTAGTTGAGCCATCTCATTCTTCACTTCCTGTAAACCACTCCATAGATTTGTCTTTCTTCATAAAATTAGTTTTCTTTTCTTTCTTTGATTGATGGTCATTGGCTACCAAAATAAAATATGCATTTTAAGATAAATTTTATGTATCTGTGTATTTTAAGTACATATTTTAATGGCTTGTATCTATCTTAAAAAGTAAAGAAATCTGGGTTATAGTAAATAATAGGAAGAAAACTGAAAAATGATATAACCATCTTAAAAATTATAACAAGGGGCGCCTGGGTGGCACAGCGGTTAAGCATCTGCCTTCGGCTCAGGGCTTGATCCCGGTGTTCTGGGATCGAGCCCCACATCAGGCTCCTCTGCTATGAGCCTGCTTCTTCTTCTCCCACTCCCCCTGCTTGTGTTCCCTCTCTCGCTGGCTGTCTATATCTCTGTCAAATAAATAAATAAAATCTTTAAAAAAAATAAAAAAATAAAAAAAATAAAAATTATTACAAAAGCTATAGTAATTCTTGAATCTTTTTTATCCTTCTCAGAATAATTTTATCTCGTTTGAAAGAACATCAGAATTAGGGGTTTATTATTCATAGGCATCGGTTATTTAGCATTTACCAGGTGTGCTACATTGTTTTAAGAACTTTATAAAGTTTTTTCATTTACTATGTGTAGCTCATCTTTAAGGTTAGCCATATTTTACAGACAAAAACTTAGAGTGGTTAGGTTATTGATTAAATATAGATGTCTTCTAGGTTTTAAAGGGTAGTGCCTGGGAGGATAAATGCTGCTGTTCCTGGGTTTATCCCTTAGGCTGGAGCTATCTAAAATAATATATGTATTCTAAATAACAGTTTACATATTTTTCATTATGTGGGAAATTTTAACATAAAATCTCTGCCTTTTTAGACTAGTTTAAAAAAAAGTCTAGACATTAATCACACAAATATAAAACTAAAATTGTTATAAATGCTCCAAAGGGGGCGCCTGGGTGGCACAGCGGTTAAGCGTCTGCCTTCGGCTCAGGGCGTGATCCCGGCGTTCTGGGATCGAGCCCCACATCAGGCTCCTCGGCTGGGAGCCTGCTTCTTCCTCTCCCACTCCCCCTGCTTGTGTTCCCTCTCTCACTGGCTGTCTCTATCTCTGTCAAATAAATAAAACATCTTTAAAAAAAAAAAAAATGCTCCAAAGAAGTAGTACAGAGTCACTGTAATAAGGATTTTGCTCTGGTTAAGTAATTACCTGCGCAAGTGACAATTGAGCTGAGACCTGAATGGGAAGTACAAGTTAATTGTAGCAGGGAAAATGAGAACAAAAAGGCCAGTGATGCTGGGGTTGAGTGAAAGAGACTGGAAAAATAGGTAGGGGTCAGGCCATGCAGGATCTTGTAGACCTCTTAAGGAGTTCGTCCACGCTAAGAAAAATAGGGTCTCACTGAAGAATTTAATGAAGTGAAGGGTAACATGTCTAGATCTGTATTTTGAAAAAAGAATCACTCTGGTTGCATTTCAGGAACTGATTGAATCATAAACAGAGTACTGTTCTAGTGTCATATTTCTTAATGGTAATACATCTGAACACTCATACAGTAATAATGGCTTTATAGTTTTTATAACATTGCCAGATATCTAGAACCTCTGAAGTACATTTCAGTTCTATCATGCTCCCCCTGCTTGTGCTCTCTCTCTCTGTGTCAAAAACAAACAAACCAAACAAACAAAAAACTTCTCTTTCGTCTGCCCTTCTATTTAACCAGTATTAAAATTGTGTCCTTCATGTATTGTTTTGAATGGAAGCTTTAACTGCACTACTTGGAGAAGGGGCTGGCTTAAGAGCAAAGAAAAGTTATACCTTCTACTCCTATTTCTTTTCTTTCTTTTCTTTCTTTTCTTTCTTTCTTTCTTTCTTCTTTCTTTCTTTCTTTCTTTCTTTCTTTCTTTCTTTCTTTCTTTCTTTCTTTCCTCCCTTTCTTTCCTTTTCTTTTCTTTTCTTTTCTTTTCTTTTCTTTTCTTTTCTTTTCTTTTCTTTTCTAAGTAGGCTCCCTGCTGGGCATGGGGCCCAATGTGAAGCCTGAACTCATGACCCTGAGATCAAGACCTGAGCTGAGATCCAAGTCAGACACTTAACTGACTGAACCACCCTGGTGTGCCCCACTGTACTCCGATTTCACATAGAATCATTAGTTTCTGTTCAGTACACTGTGCTCAGTAGATGCTGAATTGAACAAGACTTCTTTAACAGCGTCCATTCTAATATTAAGCTGAATTGAAAACCAAACTACATAAGCAAATAAATATTTATGTATATGGTTAAAGTTCCACTTAAGCCCTTTCTCCATGTCTCCACTAGAATATTAAGCATGTTTACAATCTTGCTTATGGGACAGATGTGGTCTTCTAAAGTTAGCTTTCTAAATTCACATCTGGCTCTCATCTACCATACTGTAAACTCTTCCAGATTTGTGACTGACTCAATTGTCTTCCTAGTACCTTCCAGAAGTCCTACCTTTTCCACCCAGTAAATGGTCAATAAAAGTGTGCTGATGGCTATAAGCCTATACTTGATCATGTATTATCTGTTGACTTGGTTCTCGGGAGAAATTTAGGCATATAGCTCATGGACTGTGGTAGAATTGGAGTTTGAACTCTACTTCAGAGGCACTAGGGACTCCTAAAGGTTCTACGGTCATGTAAAAGGAGGTATTTTTAAAAAGTTAGTCTGTAAGCAGTGTCTGTATTTTAAAGGAAGGAAAAAACAAGTGAATTAGAAATTTCACAGTAACACATAGTATATATTATGAGTTGATTGGTAATAATATACAACTCTGAGGTGAGGAAAAGGGGCAGATGTAAAAAATATTGTGAAGGAATAACCAGATGAACTGGTGATTCGTTGGATATAGAGAGAATGAAGCTAGATATTTTCAAAGTTTTATCTGCTATTCAGAAGTCCTTTCCCTTCCTTTGCTGGGCAAAACAGGACTTAGTCAATGCTCAGCTCATATATTACTTCCTCTGAAAAGTCTGCCAACAAGTCTCTCACCCTACAAAATTAATTCTGGGATCTTTGTGTTCCTAAATGTTGATCATATAATTAGCATTGCCCTATTACATCATTAATTTATAAGTCCTCATTATGCCTTCATTAAGTATTAGGATTTTAAACCTGCATGACTAGAACAGTTGTAGTGACTGAAATAAATAAGTTCAGAAAAGGATTTTATTTTATTTTTTGAGGAAAAATTATTTGGTTTTAGATTATATAACAGTTGCAGTGTCCCATGCCTGCCTATGTGATCCAGGAATAAGATTTGGTATATTGCTTTTTTCCTTTGGCTTCACTCTAAAATCTGAGGCATCCTCTGCAGATTAATTTGGGTGTCATAAGGCTTAAAACAGCATAAGGTAAAGAGAAACAGTGTCATTTAGTATAAAAATAGGCTCTATATTTGGATAGAACTGGGTCCCATCTTGCTGTTTTTGTTGTTGCTTTGTTTTACCTTGCAAGTGTGACTTCTGAGTTTGTTTCTTTGTCACTAAAATGTGTGTCATGATCCCACTTAAAGATTTCTTGAGGGGGGTGGTCAGTGTTAAATGAGACTCCCTTTATAATATGCCTGGTGATTGTGAGGTATATAAATTTGTAAGGAATGCCTCATTTATCTACCAACCTTGTCAAAATGACAATTATTTTGTTCCTAATAAATGTCATAAGGATGTTTATGTAAAACTTGTTTTTTGAACATGTTCTGAGAAGTTTTTAAAGGTAGAACAACAAGTTTTAACCTGAAAAGCAAGAAGTTGCTTGCTTGTGTCTGAGGACAGAAGCATTCATTGATAAGCATTTACTGCTATATTTTAGCACAAAAGCCTGGAGTAGAGCATCAGCTCCTTGGGTCTCTTGTAGAATGAATTGCTGAATTGAGTTTTCTGCAACCATAAACCATTAGATGATTCCAACCACCTTATGTGGACTGAAGGAAGAAAATTTTGCTATCAGAGGTCACTACTGGGAATCAGCAGCTGCTGAGGCAGTAAGAGACTGACCACTGCTCCTGATAGCATTGTGTTACCCTTAAATGCCCCACACCCCCAATAAGTTCACTTCCAATTAAGCCTACTGAGGGAAAATGAATGTATATGTTTACTGGTCAAGTGTATGGGTGATTAGTTATTTTTGTGTATTTTGTCTACTCTCTGTCATCCTGAAACAAAAGGTTTTACATTAACTTTTATACTCTGAACAAAAGAGGATTGTTCCTTCCTGTACAGGATCTGTATATATCCTAAACCAGGGATGGGATGAATTTATAACTCCCTTAAGTCAAGTGCTCCACTTCTCATCCACAATCCCTCAAAGTCATGCTCTTTTTTTCAAAGCAAACTGACTGGCAGAGCCCCTTCCTCCCTGGGTGCACTGTGATTTCCTGTTGAGACATCAAAGCCTAAAATACAGTGTCACTACTCTTAATATCTACAGGTGCCAATCTGAGTAAACCATAACTACTTGTGTTCTGCTTTCTATAAGTGCCTGTTCAAATTGGGGCTAGAATTTTCTCCTAATTCACTCCATACAATCTTTCATCAGGAACTTGGTTCTTAATACTTTCACCACCTCCTTAGTCCTTAGTAGCCTACTAAAAGACTTCCGTGGCCCCGTATTTTCACCACCAAAAGTAGGATTTCATCAAAGGGAGCAGTAGAGCATAATAGTTAGGAATTCAGGCTGTAGTCTAGAGTCAGACAGACCTGGCTTCAAATGTCGCTCCACCACTTTGGGCAAATGATTTAACCTCTCTAAGCCTCAGTCTCCTTATCTGCAAAGTAGAGATAATAGTATTTATCATAGGGCTGGCTGTGAACATTAGGTGAGATTATCAATGTAAAATGTTTAACACATTGCCTGGAACATTTTAAACATCTAGTAAATCTTACAAGAATCAAAGAGTGCAGATAAAAGTTGCTGGGATAGAGGGGAAGGATGCTAAAAGGCAATTTTTATTTTATAATTTAGCCTATGGTAGATCCTACTTACCTTCAGATACGAGTGAACCAATAAAAATTATGCTTGGAGATGGTACAAGTGAAGAGACTAGACTATCAGTCAAATTTGTTTAGTGATTACTAAGGCCAGGGAATGGAACAATGGCTGAGATGTGATTTCTACCTTGAAGAGTCTTAAGAGTTTAGTTTCTCTTTTAATAAAACTTCAGTAGCCACTGTTAATCTCATAAGGGTAGAGCAAAAATAAATATATGATATTCTGAAATAATGCAGGTCTCATTATAGAATTTAGGAAGAACCATAAGAAATCTGTCAGTCCTATATCTTATATGGGTGAAAATCTGAGAGAAAGGCTTTATAAGAAGTAAAAAGGATCATTGCAAGTAGAGTATTACTGAGAATTGAGAAGTGTCAGAAATACTCTAACTTTATAAATATAATTTGAATGAAAATTAGGGTGTGGTTGACTAAAAGTATTTCCAGTTCATATGATTATTTTCTAATTAAGGTACCATTGTTCAAAGTCATTTAAATCCCAACAAAAATGAAATATGCAAATAAATTAAGATATTTATACCATGTCTTGATTAAAAACCAGGTTTCCTAAGACTAATAACATGGGGAAATGCTTTATGATAAAGTGAAAAACAGCACGCCTAGATATAGTATGCTTCTAATTTTTTAAAAATAGAAGATAGAGAAGTGTATAGTATTACAGAACTATAATAAAACAGGATGGTATTTGCATAAAACTGACCCGTAGAGAAATGGAACAGCATAGAGAGCCCAGAACTCACACATATATGGTTAATTAATTTATGGCAAAAGAGCAAAGAAGTGGGAACAGATAGTCTCTTCAATAAATGGTGTTGGAAAAATTGGACAGTCACATGCAAAAGAAATGAAGACCATCTTGTACTATGCACGAAAAATCAACTCACAATGGATTAAAGACTTGAATGTAAGACCTGAAACCATAAAACTAGAACAAAATGGGAGGACATTCATCTTGCCAGTGGTTTTTTGGATTTGACACCAAAAGCAAAGTTAGCAAAGCAAAAATAAGCAGTGGATTACATCAAATTAAAAAGCTTCTGTACAGCAAAGAAAACCATCAGCAAAATGAAAAGGCAACCTATGGAATGGGAGAAAATATTTTCAAGTCATATATCTGATAAGGGGTTCATATCCAAAATATATAAACAACTCCTACAACTCAAGAGAAAAAAAATAAAAAAATGGGCAGAGGAAATGAATAGACTTTTCCAAAGAAGACATATAAATAGCCAACAGTTACACAAAAAGGTGTTCAACATCACTAATTATCAGTAATGCAAATCCAAACCACAATGAGATATACTTGTTAGAATGGTTATTATCAAAAAGGTAAGAAATAACAAGTGTTGGTGAGGATTTGGAGAAAAGGGAACCCTTGTACACTGTTGGTGGTAATGTAAATTGCTACAGCCACTATGGAAAAACAGTATAGAGGTTCCTCAAAAAAATTAAACATAGAACTACTATATGATCCAGCAATTCCATATCTGGGTATCTATCCTAAGGAAACCAAATCACTTATCTCAAAAAGGTATCTGTACCCCCTTGTTCGTTGTAGCACTTGGCAATAGTCAAAACGTGGAACAACCTAAGTGTTTATCCGCAGATGAATGGATAAAGAAAATGGTGTGTGTGTGTGTGTGTGTGTGCACACGTGTGTGTATAGATTATCATTCAGCCATATAATATCATTGGAATGGAAAATCATTCAGCCATAAAAAATTAGGAAATCCTGCCATCTGTGACAACATGGCATTATGAGGGCATATTGCTAAGTGAAATACTTTAGACAGAGAAAGAAAAATACTGTGTGATCTCACTTATATGTGGAATCTAAAAACAACAAAACAAAAAAATGAACTCACAGACACAAAGAACAGAATGGTGTTTGCCAGAGGTGGGGATGCACAGTGGGCAAAATGGGTGAAGGTGGTCAAAAGATAACAAACTTCCTGTTATAAATCAATCCTGGGATGCAATGAGCAACATGTCGACTATAGTGCACAATACTGTATTGCATATTTGAAGGTTACTAGGAGAGTATATCTTACAAGTTCCCGTCACAAAAAAATAATTAAACTATGTGTGGTGATGGACTTTAACTTACTGTGGTAACCATTTCACAATATATCAAATCGTTATGTTGTACACCTAAAACTAATACAATATTATATGTCAATTATAACTCAATTTTAAAAAGTATATAGAAGAAAACCAGTAGTTAATCACTGAAAAAGCTGGTGAGATTATAAATAAATTTATTTTCTTTTTAAAACTTACACTGAATAAAACATTTCAAAGAAAATGATTCAGGCTCTTCAAATACTTAATACTTAAGAATACTTGAGACCCATGGTGTATTAGGTTTCAATTTAACATAAGTCACACTAAAAATCTTTTAGTTTAGGTAAGCTACCACAAAAACAGATACTGATACAAGACAAATAGTAACTGAAAAGGAGAAAACTTTCAATGCTAATTTAACTCAAATTGTTCTAGTAAATAAAATTATTATGTACCCCTGCCTATAAGGACTGACCACAGCTCAATAAATAACTTGGATTTGTTAATAACTTGCATAAATCTAATTCTGACATATTACTAAATCATACCTTGAGAATAGCTATAAGCTTGAGAAGGATCGACTACTATGTCCATTGAGAAGGAGTTGTGTGATTCCTGAGAATGTTTCTCCATCACCTCTACTGTATCACTGGATGAAGATGATGAAGACAATCCCAGTCTAACATATCTTCCTTTTTTACCACAGAGTGAACAATCTACCGGTGTGGCACTAGGTCCCCTGGGCAGTTGAACTTCATCTCTGTTGTAGTTTCTAACAGCTCCACTGTGATGCACAGAGCGTTCCCGTTGCCATATATAATGGGTTGGAGCAATAGCCATAACCTACGGTGGAAAGCTTTCTTTTAGAATTCCAATAAGATTTTAAAATTTGGTAAAGTTAAGTACAAAAATATGACTCATAGACAGCTATCTCTCAAACTAGATCTAAAAACCTAAGTTACTGATGTTTAAAAAAAAAAAGAAGGCATCTCCAGATAAGACAGTATTACCTATAAAGTGACTCACTGCTTGGATCCTTAAGACAATACAAAGTACTTAAGTTATTTCAAATATTTCAACCTTCCAGGTTTTTCAGTTCTGAATATTCTAAGTTTGGGATAGATAATACAGTTAGTCCAAAACAATGCATAATTCTTAACTTTGGAATATACTCGGTTGAAAATAACATTGTAAAGTTTTCTAACTACGTTATCTTAGGCTAATCTTAACATGTTTGCAATTATGGCAAGGGAAATGGTGAATAAGAACATGGGTAAGCTATTTAACCTCTCTTCCCTTAGTTTCCTTATCTGTAATATGGAGAGAATACTAGAGTTTCCTTTAGAGGGTTTTGCAAGGATTAGACGGGGAATTAACTATTAAACACTTAAGATTCATTGCTACATGTTGGGCAGTGTTCTCCAAGGTTAGATAAAATACTGCCTTTTGAGTCAGGATAGACTTAGTTCCTTAACCTGGCTCTGCCACTTGCTAAGCTGTATGATATTGGGCAAGTTACTTAGCCTGTCTGAGGCTCCATTTCTTCATATTTAAAATGAGGATACTATCTGCCTCATAGAAAGGCTAGATATGTGTAAAATCCTTATCACATAATAAGGAGCTGGCAAATGATAGTCATTTACAAAGTCAAAGTAGGGAAATATACCTACATATGTTGACCCCACGATGTCTAAAATTTCTAAGCAGAGCGTTAGAATGTTACTTCTAAGCAAAAATGTTTAGTCGCAGGTATCAATGATCAGAGTAAATGAGAATTGTAAGAATTTGTTAGTTAGGTGGTGTCTTTTTAATGCCTAAACCAGTGATTTTCAACTTGTTTCAGGAGCTCTGAGTTTTCATAGACTATATTAGGGGTTCCAGGATGGGCTATGGGAAGACCAGTCAAGCAGAGAACCTCAATTTAGGGGATTGTGTATAAAATTTCACTTGGAAAGAAAGAAGGCTTTGTTGTTAAAAATGAAAACCTTAAAACCCCCAGATTGAGACCAGTCCACTTAGAAAACAGGGTACCTGTGGCCTCCTCCCAAATAATGGCATAAAGAATGCTAGTTATGCTAATTTTTTAAAGTTATTTTAGAATTGAATTTATTTTATAATCCACTTCTTAAATTCTTCAAAAAAGTTTTCAACAAACATGTAATAAAGTAACATATCTTTTAAAAAGTAGATGTAAAGGGGCGCCTGGGTGGCACAGCGGTTAAGCGTCTGCCTTCGGCTCAGGGCGTGATCCTGGCGTTACGGGATCGAGCCCCACATCAGGCTCCTCTGCTATGAGCCTGCTTCTTCCTCTCCCACTCCCCCTGCTTGTGTTCCCTCTCTCGCTGGCTGTCTCTATCTCTGTCGAATAAATAAAATCTTAAAAAAAAAAAAGTAGATGTAAAGATATTTATTTTAACAATAAATATTTCCATAACAATATGTAACTAGGCTCAGAGTTACCTGAAGTGAGGAAGCAAAATATCAGAATTTCTTATTCCTTTCCTATTTATCTATTTCTTCCTCAACACTTGTACATCTTTATTTCCCATTTCTGGAATGTCCTCTCCCTTTTGTCTTAGGATAGCTTTTCCTTCAATGCGGAACATGAAGTCCCACCTTTCTAATAACTCCAGTTTTTAGCTTGTGCTGTTTTATTGTTAACGCTACATTAGGACTTTTAGCACGTGTCTAGTACTCAGATATATCCTTTTATGAATGTAACCAATCTATTGAAAGCCCTCTGGGCAGGAATAGTCTCACACCTCTCTATCAAATGCTTTCCACATAACATTATGTAGTCATTGTATATTTCTTATTGATAGATGAAAATAATTAAGAATTAGAGGCCACTGACATTATAAACTTCTAACATGATTTTTTTAAGAATCCTGTAGCAAACTCTAGTGAGAAGAGCAGAGAAAAATAGGAAGCAAAGGGCACAAAATAGGTTTAATAAACCCTTCTTTGTATAACAAACTAGGTATCAGTCTCTCTACATGCCAACCCTGCTAGAAAAATGCATGCCCACATGCTTGTGTACTTTTAAATATATGTTTGCACATATTTTATACATACAAGTATTAGAATATTATTGTGATAACATCAAATTGCAAAGAAAAGTGTAAGAGGGACAAGAAAGCAGGATTTTGATCCTAATTCTATTAGTTCTATGACCTTGGGCAAATTACATAATCTTCTGGGCTACAGGTATCTTTTGTATAATGATAAAACAGGTCACTTACAGTCCTCAAATTCTGTCATGTATGAAAGTAACTTCTTTGAAGCATTAATAGCACTTGATCTACTAAAAATGTTATCCTAGTTTTTATTTTACTTTTCTGTCATTTTTAGTGATTTTTTTTTGTTGTCTTTGATAGGTGTTCCAAAATTTAATACTTGGCCCTGTTTTTCTCTATATATTCTACTTCTCTGTGATCCCAAGAGAGTATAATGTAGGTGTTAAAAATACTGACTATGGAATCAGACTGCCTAGGTTTGAATACTAGTGTGCTGCTTGAAGTCATTTAGCCTCTCTGTGCTTCAGTTTCCTCTTCTAGGATTATCTAGCTAGCTGTAAGAATTGTTGTGAGAGTTAACACATGTGCAGTACCTAGAATACTGCCTGACAAGTCCCCCCCAAAGTATTAACATTACTTTCACCTTGATTTATCTACTCTACCAAGCTTTAAACATCACTTATATGTGATGACTCATACTTTACTTATACCTGTTGACCATTCACTTAATTATCCAAATATCACCTTAAATTCATATATCTGATACCACATTCCCTATTTTCCCAGTAAACCAGTTTGTTACTTTAGTGATTCCTATTTCCATTGTGGAATCCATCACCCTTTCTGTTCTACAGATTTGAAACTCTGAAAGCTCACTCTTCCATGTGCCCCATATCCAACTGGTCACCAAGTAATGACAAGTATAATTTCATAACATAATTTTTCTTTGGCATCGCTATCTTCAGCACTAGGTTTACGCCCTCCTTCCTGAACTATAGCAAGTTTAACAGTTTCCAGTACCTTCCCTATATTGGGTCGCTGCTGCAGTCATTGGATTATTTTGTTCAAAACTCTGTTTACATCTCTGCTTTCTAAATTCTAACCTGGAATCAAATAGTGGCTGACAGAAAAATCAGCTCTGATGATACTGTGCCGTCTAGGCCAGAGTACATAACAACAACAGAGAAAAGCTTCCTCTTAATAAAATTGCCACCCACCGTCATGCATATAGGGGGCGGGAATTGGAGTCTAACTCTCATCACATTGGCATATTCCCTAATCTGTGAACCAATTTAGGAATTAGGCTATCATCAATCTCAATAAATTCCACCTCAGAGGAGCTGATATCCAAAAAGGTAAACTGATCTTACTATCAGAATAAATAGGGGAATTGTCTTTATTCTTTTCAGGAGAAGCCCTACATATATTTTTCAATATAATCATACCTCATCTCTTTCCAAAAAAGAATTTGAGGCAGCTGACAAAAAGTAAAAAACAAAAAAAATCATTAAACTAGGACACAAAAAGGAAACTTTGGCTAAAGGGAGAAAGCAGACATGCCGGTAGTAAAGGGTGATAAGAATTAATGTATTTAGGGAAAAAACTTCACTTAGCTTCTTTGCAGCAACGGAGGTTAAAAAAAAAAAGGACAAATTAAAAAATTCATACTATCTGAAAGGAGAGAATAAGTTTTTTGATAGTGGTATATAATGGAAAGAGTGCCAAGTGTAAGTACTAGCTGGCCCTACCACTAATTAAATGAATGACCATGGGCAAGTTACAACACTTCTAAGCCCCAGTTTCTTTGTTAGAAAGAAGGAAAGAATATTTACGCTGTTTAAGTCATTTTTTAAATGCTATTTAATTCCTGAGATAAAATAACACAATAGATATGTGTTTTCCAAATTAACCAATATAAGCAGTGGGAAGCTAGCTGTCAGAGAAAACAGAGCACTGGGAAGTCATTAGATGTGAAATTCTGGGTTTACCAATCAGTTGATATATGATCTTGAGTAAACCTCAATCTCCTCAGTCCTCGGTTTCATCAGATGTAAGATGAGAATGCTACAACACTCACAGGTACTTTTGTGAGGATAATTTATATGAAAATATTTATGAATTTGTAGAGCATAGTGCAAACGTAAAGTATTATTATTGTATGCCAGTTTGTAAATATTATCATAACTTGGGTTTACTTTAGGATGAGACTAAAGAAATGGGTTGGCAGTAGTCAATACCTGGCTCTCAATAATAAATGCATAGAATACTTAACTAAATTTCTAATAACATGTCTTGCCACTTTAATGCATCAAACTTCAGGGCAAGGATGATATAATACTTCTTTATAACAACCCCCACAACACTGAACTTAAGTGTCTTACTCCTAAGTTAGCTGTTAAATGAATAGTTAAGAGAACAGGATAAAGTCTAGGTAATTTCCTTTCTTATATACTGTCATGATTCAACTGTACCTGGTTGGAACAGCCATCAGAAAGCCCCTCTATTTGCCCCTGATGTAAGAGGCAGTGCTAAGTCAGCCCGGTGAAGAGATTTTATAGCTTATTGTTTTTCTACTACATGGATAAGAAGGTATGAAAAAGAATTGCAAGCTTTAAATTCCATTCACTCTGTCAGTCAGCATTATTTACTGAGTACCTACTATATGCCACACACTGTTCTAGGGACTGGGGGATACAATAAGAAAATAAAGATCATGCCCTTTTGGAATTTATATTCTAGCAGGGGGAAATAGACATTAGCAAGATAGGTGAAACAGAGTATATTATATGATGGCTAAGTGCTATGAAGAAAACTGGGAAAAGGAATACAGAGGAATAGTGGGAGGAACTGCTTGTTATTTTAGCAGATTTATTGAGCTATAACTCAAATACCATACAATTCACCCACTTAAAGTATACAATGGCTTTTAGTATATTCAGAGTTGTACAACTATTACCACAATTTTAGAATATTTTCATCACTCCATAAAAAAAGAAATCACACCCCATTTTTCCCTCCCCTTAGCCTCTGGCAACCTCTAATCTATCTTCTATCTCTTTGGATTTGTCTATTTTAGACAGTTCACTTAAATGGAATCATATAACACGTGGTCCTTCGCGACTGGCTTCTTTCACTTAGCATTAATGTTTTCAGGGTTCATCCATGTTGTAGCACGTATCAGTACTTCATTCCTTTTAATTGCCAAGTAATATATCATTGTATAAATATACAATATTGTTTATCCAGTCATTTGTTGATGGACATTCGGGTTTTCACTTTTTGGCTATTATAAATAATGCTGCTATGAATATTCATGTACAAGTTATTATGTGGACATAGCTTTCATTTCTTTTGTGTATATAACTAGGACTGGAATCGCTGGGTTGTATGGTAACACTTTGTTTAGCCTTTGAGGAACTGCCACACTGTTTTCCAAAACAGCCACACTATTTTAAATTCCCACCAGAAGTGTATGAATGTTCCATTTTCTCCACATCCTTACCAACACTTGTTATATTTGTCTTTTCATGATAGCCATCCTAGTGGTTGTGAAGTGATATCTCCTTGTGGTTTTGATGTTGCATTTCCCTGATGGCTAATAATGAGCATCTTTCCATGTACTTTTTTGACTATTTGTATATCCTCTTTCAAAAAGCCTTTTCAGATCCTTGCCCTTTTAAAAGCAGAGTTGTCTTTTTATTGTTGAGTTGTAAGAGCTCTTTATATATTATAGATACAAGTCCCTTATTGGACAGATAATTGGCAAAAATTTTCTCCCACTTTGTGGTTTGTCTCTTCACTTTCTTTATGGCGTCCTTTGAAGGACAAAGTTTTCAATTTTGATGATGATCTCTATTTTCTCTTGTTGCTTGTGCTTTTGGTATCATTTCTAAGAAACCTAATTCAATAGAATAAAGATTTACCCCTATGCATTCTTTTAAAAGTTTCCTGTTTTTTAGCTCTTACATTTGGGTCTTTGATCCATTTAGAGTTAGCTTTTATATATGATATGAAATAGCGGTCCAACTGCATTCATTTGCATGTGGATATCCAGTTGTTTCACCACCATTTGTTGAAAAGACTATTCTTTCCCCATTGAATTTTCTTGGTACCCTTGTCAAAATTCAATTGAACATAAAAATTAAGGTTTATTTCTGGACTCTTCAATTTTATTCCATTCCAGGAGATACTACTAGATACAGGGTGGTAAGGAAAGTTTCTCTGAAGTGATATTTAAGTAGAGTCCCGAATGAAAGAGGAAGTCAGGCACACTGATATCTGGGGGAAAAGCAAGCCAGGTTAAAAAAAAAAAATTCTGAGGTGGGAATGTCCTTTTTGTGTTTGAAGAATGGCAAGGAGGCCAGTGTAGTTGGAGGGAAGTGAGATGAAGAAAAAGAGATAAGAGAGTTGGCAGACCAGGTAGAACCATGATAAGGGTTTTACCTTTTACTCTGTGTGAGATGGGAAGCGTCTGGAGGCTTTTGAGTAGAAGAGTCATGATTTGACTTACTTCTAAAAGATTTAGTCTGGCTGGTGTTGAAAACAGATTACAGGAGAGAAAGATTATAAGAGACACCACTTGGAAGATTATAGCAATAATTGAGGCAAGAGGGGACAATCAAAGTAGGGCTTAGTGGTAGAGGAGGTGAAAAATGGTAGGATGCTAGATATTTTCTTCAGGTATGGATGTGAGAAGTGAAGGGCAACAGTTTTTTTGGCCTGAACAACTAGAGTGATGAAGTTAGCTTTTTTTTATTTATTTTTTTTAACATGTAGAAGGTTGTAGGAGGAGTAAGTTTGGAGCTCTATGTGGGGGAATCAGAAACTGGACTTTCAGCATGTTAAGTCTGAGGTATCTACTAGATAATGAAATATGGACAGGAAATTTGATATGCACGTCTAGATTTAGGGGAGAGATCTGTTGTCAGTTGAAGCCTTGACAGACTAAACTTTTCTGCAAATCCCATTACACAACTGAGTTTACAGCTATCTAAAACTTTTTGGTCTTTTACACATACAGCATTAAGCCATACCATTCTCTGGTTGTTTCATAGTCTGATGCCAGCAACTGAAGTAATCCTAGCTCCAACTGTGTAAATTAAGTTGCTGCAGTTATAGTGCAAGTTGTTCTATCTTAGGAGTGGGTGGGCAATCTGCCATGAGGTGAGCATTACCTATCCTGGCCTCTTGCCTCTGGTACCCACTCCATGCTCTTAGCCGAGTGTACCATGGGAGCTTGAAGTGTTTACTTTGAAAAAAATCAGAGTGTTCAAATAAGGCCTACTATCATGTACAAGGATGGCACAGATGCACAAATTATCCACTCCTGACCTGGGGAGGTAGTGATAAAAAATTAGCAATACAGGACTCTTTCAATGCTCTGTAATAGGAATGAGTTGTTTAAATCCTTTAATGAGGATCCATTAATTTGGGGAAGGTGAGATACACACCCAATTTGTCATATTTTTCTATTGAATTCAATCCTGAAAAAACTTGGCCTGCTATTCAGTCTTCTAAGTTATTTTTTAATCCTTTCATTTCCCCCAACATTCAACAATCCTCTTAATTTAATCCACAATTATGCATGCTTTCTAATATCTTCATCTCATTAATAAATATAATTAAGGTTAATTCTGGGCAGAGTTCTATGACACATCTCCAAAGTATCTCCTGACGTTTGACACTAATGCATTAATTGGCTGTTTTAGCCTGTTGTCATTGAACTGGATATAACTTCATTTCATTATAGCATTATCTAATTCACATTTACCAAACTTTACTCAACTAGTACTGGCTTACAATGATCACTGCCTTCCATTTAATTTTCTACTCTAGAATATTTCTTTAGTTTGAAACATTAACTCTTTATTGAAAACCAGAACATTAGAAAAAATAACCCATTATCTTAAAATTTATTTATTTATTTATTTTATTATTTTTTTTAAAGATTTTATTTTTTTATTATTTGACAGAGATAGAGACAGCCAGCGAGAGAGGGAACACAAGCAGGGGGAGTGGGAGAGGAAGAAGCAGGCTCATAGCGGAGGAGCCCGATGTGGGGCTCGATCCCATAACGCCGGGATCACGCCCTGAGCCGAAGGCAGATGCTTAACTGCTGTGCCACCCAGGCGCCCCCTTAAAATTTATTTTTAAAATTTTATTTAAATTCAATTAACAGAAAGTATTATTGGTTTCAGAGGTAGAGTTCAGTGATTCATCAATGTATATAACACCCAGTGCTCATGACATCACGTGCCCTCCTTAATGTCCATCCCCCCGTTACTCCTCCCCCC
>NC_048221.1:121965289-122004219 GCF_002007445.2 Ailuropoda melanoleuca
CCGTTACTCCTCCCCCCCACCCCCGCAATCCTTAGTTTGGTTCCTATAGTTAAAGAGTCTCTTATGGTTTGTCTCCCTCTCTGGTTTTGTCTTGTTTTATTTTTCCCTCCCTTCCCCTATCATCTTCTGTTTTGTTTCTTAAATTCCACATATAAGTGAAATCATGATAATTGTTTCTGACTTATTTCACTTAGCATAATACCCTCTAGTTCCAGCCATGTTGTTGTAAATGGTAAGATTTCATCTTTTTGATGGCTGAGTAATATTCCAGAGTGTGTGTGTGTGTGTGTGTGTGTGTGTGTGTGTGTGTGTGTGTCTATCTTCCTTATCCATTCACCTGTTGATGGACATCAGGACCCTTTCCATAGTTTGGCTTTTGTGGACATTGCTGCTATAAACACTGGGGTGCAGGTACCCCTTCGGATCACTCTGTTTGTATCTTTTTGGGTAAATACCTAGTAGTGCAATTGCTGGGTCATAGGGTAGCTCTATTTTTATATATAGATATGTTCTATACTGTTTGCCAGAGTGGCTGCAACAGCTTGTATTCCTACCAGCACTATAAGAGGGTTCCCCTTTCTCTGCATCCTCGCCAACATTTGTTGTTTCCTGACTTGTTAATTTTAGCCATTCAGACTGGTGTGAGGTGGTATCTCATTGTGGTTTTGATTCGTATTTCCCTGATGCCGGGTGATGTTGAGAGCACTTTTTCATGTGTCTGTTGGCCATTTATAAGTCTTCTTTGGAGAAATGTCTGTTCATGTCTTCTACCCATTTCTTGACTGGATTATTTGTTCTTTAGGTGTTGAGTTTTATATGTTCTTTAAAGATTTTGAATACTAGCCCTTTATCTGATAAGACATTTGCAAATATCTTCTCCCATTCTGTAGGTTGTCTTTTGGTTTTGTTGACTGTTTTCTTTGCTGTGCAAAAGCTTTGTATCTTGATGAAGTCCCAATAGTTCATTTTTGCTTTTGTTTCCCAAAATAACCCATCTTTTAATTTTTAGTGTCTTTCTGTTTTATCTTAATAGACTCTGGTATCAAGGAAACTTACTTTATGTATTCTTCTATGTGAAAAGAAGCATGATTTTTAACATATTTAAATTTATTTAAATTTTAGGCCATGTAGTTCGCATTTCAATCTTGGGAACTTAAAGTTTCACAAACTTTATTTAATGGAAATTATTATTCAGCTCTAAATGTTATTAACATATTTTGGAATGTGCACACTGTTCTTTCCCAATATATTTGCGATATTTTAGACTAGAGAAACACAAACAAAAATACTTACTACAGAAGTAGGCTGCTCTGAAAAACAGAAATGACAATTTTTAATTATTGTGGTATAAAATTAAAACACCAACATTGTAATATACAAGTTGTACTCAAGTTAACCATCAGGGTTAATAGTCTACCCTTACATATACAAAAAATGAAATATTAGAAGCACATTAAAAAACAAGACGGGAAATTACATAAAGAGAAAACAGAGATTACATACATAAAGTACTTAAAAAATCTTACCTCCTCACAGCATCGCCTGCTTACAATAGCCCTATAGTCAATTCTATCCCAGAGTTGGTCCCTTAATTTTAAGAAATTAGGGAACAGCTTTCTCCAGTTTTTCCCTAATGCCCATGGAAAAATTTCATATTTGGATTCTTCTTCATCTTCTTCAACTGTATTAGCCAGATACCTAACAAAAAAGACCAACAACTCAAAAAAGAAATGGCAAAAGGACAGGAACAGGCAGTTCACGCACGCACGCGCGTACACACACACGCGCACACACAATCATTTATAAACAGATAAAAGACGTTCATCCTTACTCATAATTAAAGAAATGTAGGTAAAAAATAGAAATATAGTGAATTTTACCTTGTTGAGTTCTGGGTATTTTTGTATTCCTATAAATCTTGAGCTTTGTTCTGGGATGCAGTTAAGTTACTTGGAAACAGTATGATCCTTTCAGGTCTTGCTTTTATGATTTGTTAGGTGGATCTGGAGCAATGTTCAGACTAGGGCTAATTATTCCCCACTACTAAGCCAAGACATTCTTGAGTACTCTGTTCAATATCCTGTGAATTGTGAGTTTTTTCAATCTGGCTGGTGGGAAAAGGCACTATTTCCAGCCCTGGGTAAATGTTAGGCGCTGTTCCCGCTAATCCTTTCTTATGGTCTTTCCCCACACTCAGGTAGTTTCCTTATACACATATGGGAATTTGTATCCTCTTAAATACTTGAGGGGGATCAGGCATGCACAGAAGCAGGAACACATGACCCATAATAAAAAGAATCATCAATCAAAACTGACACATGTTAGAAAAAACAGACATTAGACAAGGACATTAGAACAGTTATATTTATTTCAGATGTTCAAAAAGATAGAGACACATGCAAATTGTACTTCTAGAGATGAAAACTACGTGTACAATGAAAAATACATAAGAGTGGGATTAATAGACTAAATATTACAGAAGAAAAGATGTGTGCACTGAAGACACCAATATAAACTATCCAAAATGAAACACACAAAGAAAAAGAAAAAAAATAAGGAGAGACTGGAGAAACTGGAGTCCCTAACGGGTGTTGGGTGGAGAAAAAAACATATCTGAAGAAATAATGGCTGAAAATTTTTGAAATTTGATGAAAACTATAAAAATACTAGGAAGCTTAATGAAGCCCAAAGCACAAAATATGAAGGAAATTACACCAACGCACATCATAATCAAATTGTTCAGAACCAATGATAAAGAGAAAATCTTAAAAGCAGACAAACAAACAAACAAAACATGTTAGATAACACAAAAACAGAGATAAGGATAGAGATTTCCCACTGGAAACAATTAAAACTCCATAGATGACTTTCCAAGAAAAATACGCAACTTATAATAAAAAAATTACAAAACATGTGAGAGAACAAGGCACCATGAACAGAAACAGACCCTGAAGTGTGAAGACACTGAAACAGACAAATACCAAAGGAAAAAAGGTCTTAAAATCAGTAAGAAAGGAAGGCAAATGATTCCAAGTGGAAGATTTGAGATGCAAGAATAGTAAGCAAAGATGTATGTGGGTTGATCTAAACAAATATTCAGTGTATAAAACAATGACAATAATAATGTCTCCAAGTTTTTGAAGGGCTTCATGTAGAACTACAGAATTATAAAACAAGAGAATATAATTTGAGAAGGGGGTAACTGGAGTTAAAATACTTAAGGTTCTTGATTAAAAATAACTGGGATAGAGCTTCCTGGTGGATGCTGAGAGGGTATGGAAGCTCCATGCCCTTTTCCCATACCTTGCCCTATGCCTCTCTTCCATCTGGCTGTTTCTGAGTTATATCCTTTTATAATAAACTGGTAATCTAGTAAGTTAAAAAAATAAGTAACTGGGATAACTGCTAAGAGAATAGATATAAACTGCATAATTTCCTAAAAAGTAGAGGAAAAAAAGTATCAAAAAATAAAAATTAAAAAAATCTCAATCAAAAAGATAAAAATGGAGTGGAAAGAAGAAACAGAAAAAGTGGGACATAAAGACAAGATAGTAAAAAAAAAATTCAAATATATAAGCAACAATAGAATATTATTCTGCAGCAAAAATGAATGAACCAGAGCTACTCATATCAATATTAATGGATCTCAAAATCATAAAGCAAAAGAAGGAAGTTACAGAAGAACGGAGAACATGACTATTTTACATACAGTTTAAAAACAGGAAAAACTAAACAACATATTATTTAGAGATTTATACATAGAATAAAGAAAATCAAGAAAATTACTACCTGTGGAAGGAAGGGGGCTCTATGTGAGAAATTGTGTACTGTGAGTTTCTAAGATTCTGGCAGTGTTCTCTTCTTAAGTTGAGTCTTGGGTACATGAGTATTTGTTTTGCTTTTTCTTTAGCACACACATATATACACACTCCATACACTCCTTTTGTAGATATTTCACATTAGAAATTTCAAAAAGGCACAGAAGTATATAGTACACTTCTATTCAGGTAATATATACACTGGTTTATATATAGAAAATTATTTCTAGACAGATACACATGAAATGTTAATTGTCCTTGAGGAAGGATGCTAAGGTCTTGAGATATGAGGAAGACTTACTTTTAATTGTATACCCACTTATGTCCTTTAAAAAATTGTATGCATATTCAATCTAGTTACATTAATATAAAATTAGCACCTACATATTACTTTATCCTCCCTTAAACTGTACATATTTTAATATTACCATAATATAAAACACCCATTGTTAAACCCATTCAGTTATATGTGTCAAATCATGTCATCTGTAAAAATTACATAAAGTAATTCCTTACTTTAGTATCCCTGATAGTTCTTAGTAAAGGGTAGATAGAAGCCAGAGGTTGGCCCCTTTCATGCTTGTTAACTAAAGAAAACATAGAAAATCTATAATATACTATGGTACTATGAAATCAGGACTACATTGTGATTCTGTTCTATATTAACAATTTTTAAGGTTCAATGTGAAAAAATATCTGTACCGTACACATGTAAGTTGTCTTCTAATTTGAAATAGATTTTCTTGGAGCAGAGTCCATTTCTTTTGTATAATAGTTAATTATGTTTATCCAAATAAAGAATTAAGAACATCCATAAGTTAAAGGATGCCAAAAAAAAAGTTAGAAACACATTCCTTGCCTTCAAGAAGCCTATAGTCAAGTAGAAGAGGTAACTAAGTATAAAACAAATAACTGTACAAGACAATATTCAATCATGACAATAAAAGTTCAGTGTTATGAGAATATATAGAAGGGAAAAGAACTCGAGTTAGAACTGTGGCTAACTGAGAAAATATTTACTGAGAACTATTGAGTCAGGCTATATAAAAAGTATGATTAGATATAAAATGGAAATTATAATCCATGTTATTTTTAATATGGTACTTATTGTACAACATTCAATGCAACCGCACACACTACTACATAGTGTGAACTGACACAGTGCTTTACTGGTAATAAGATTACTAAAACATCAAACAAATCCAATTTCAAGAATCTGGTAAGTATTAAAACTAAAGCTTCTTTGGGTTTGTTTTTAATTTTCAGGTGGGAAAAACTACAAAATAGATATTGCATCAACATACAGATATAATACTAAAAAGACATGTAAACAGTGGCTAATCACTGAATTTGGCCATTGGCAAGTCACACCTGAATTTGTGCCCCAGCTCTGCCACTACTAACTTTTGGGAGGTTGGGATGTACTTATCTTCCTAAGTCTCAATTTCCCCACCTGTGAAATTAAGATAATAATGTATTTCATAGAGAAGATTCAAGGAGCTTATAAATATTTTTTTTGCGGTCTCTTGCATATAACATTCAGTATTAGCTAGTACTATTATATTCCCACAATTTAGCAATCATCACCAAATGTTATAGAGTTCATTTTTCCTCATGCATGGGGAAATATGTCTTCTGAACACAAGAAGAGATCAGTTTCTTCTAGTCCTACTGTTTGAATCACACTTTGAGTCTGAATTAAAACTCATTTTTAAAGTTAAAACTCACTCATCAGTGCTAACAGTTGTGCTATTCACCTTAAGTATTTTTATATGTAGTTCCCTAGTTAAGTCCTTAAAATTATATTCATACATTTCCAACTGCAGTTATTATATCTAGGTAATGGGTAGAAAACATTTTGAGATCGAGATAGATTTTCTTAAACTACATTGCTTCTAGCAGAATTCTGACCTACAGATCGGAAAGCCATGTTATTAAAACCATTTAACAGATCACAAAGCTAGTATGAACTGTCTAATACAAAGTAAGAAGAATTGGAAAACAAACTATATTCCTTGGTCAAAGTTCAGTGTGTTAAGTAAAAGAGTTAAGGGGTTACTAAAGGTATCAGATATGAATAACTTCTATGTTATAGATATAAATCTACAATTAGTATGTCTACAGCATTATCCACAAGCTGTTTAATGGAAAAGGGCAATGATGATGATTTTAACTATAAATTTACCAGAAATTCCAAAGAGAATTTTGGCTTTTAAAACATATCTAAGTTCAAAAGAGGAGAATCTGGGATAATTTATATGGAGCACTCTGAAAAATGTAAAAGGTACAATACAAACTTAAGTGAAATACTTAATAACAAATCTTAGGCATATAGCAGGATAAGATCAGAGAAAAGAGCATAAAAATATCCTATTAAAGTAAAAAAAGTATATCTTCTATATATAAAGGCCTATTCAAAGATATGTATCAGGTTTTAAAAAGCCTCTATTTTTTTATGAGTTACAATGTTAACTTTATTTACTTATTTCTTTAAGTAGGCTCTGTGCCCAATGTGGTGCCCAAGCTCACAACCCAGAGATCAAGAGTTGCATGCTCTAGCAACCAAGCCAGCCAGGCACCCCAAAATAGCCTGTTTTAAATAAGGTATCAAGTATATTATAAATAAGAACCACAAAAATCACTTAGTAGAAAGCATACTTACAGAGCAATAAAGAAATTTATCCTGGTATGCTCATTTATAGTAAATTTAGCTCTCTTGAAATAAACAAAGGTCATAGCCAAAAGATACTATAGGGAAAAAAAGTAAAAATTAATGTTTTGCTTTCATAAGTAAAACTGCTTTAAAATAGTTACCTTTGAAATGAATAACAAGCTAAAAACAATAAAGCATTACTTATCTTTATTACAGAATTACCTTTTTATCTGGGTCCTTACATTTTGGCTTCCTGTAATTCATGTGAATGGCGAGAAATAGTTCTGAACCATTTATCATGATTAAGATTAGGATGAACTCCTAAATTTTATTATTGCCAATATTTTTTTGAACAAAAACCCAATTTTTTTCTACCTTAAATTTCAAATTCATAGAGAAATTGAAATAATAATAAATAACCATACATCCTTCACATAGATTCACCAATTGTTAGTATGTTGTCACATTGGCTTGATGCATGTATACAAAAACTTTTTCTAGATTCCTTAATTATAGACATCCATACTCACTTTTTATTTACTGATTGACTGATTGAATGACTGACTAAGCGTGGCAATTTTTAAATTGAGGTATAACGGACAAAGTTGTATATATTTAAAGTTTACAATGTGATGATTTGATATACATATACATTATGAAATGAATACCAAAATCAAGTTAATCAACACATCCATCACCTCACATAATTTTTTTCCTTTTTGTTAAGAACACTTAGGATCTACTCTCTTAGCAATTTCATATACTCAATTTTTAAAATAACTTTTAAAAAATAACTTATAACCAGAAATTAGAATAACATGGCTCTATTTTTATTGGAAAACAGTGTTTTAAATGTGTTATTAAAAAGAAGTATCTAGGGGCGCCTGGGTGGCACAGCGGTTGGGCGTCTGCCTTCGGCTCAGGGCGTGATCCCGGCGTTATGGGATCGAGCCCCACATCGGGCTCCTCCGCTATGAGCCTGCTTCTTCCTCTCCCACTCCCCCTGCTTGTGTTCCCTCTCTCGCTGGCTGTCTGTCTCTATCTCTGTCGAATAAATAAATTAAAAAAAAAAAAAAAAGAAGTATCTAGCCTGGTATTAGGACACTATGCCAGGTCCTATCTGTCCAAATTAAAAACAACTTATAGTACTGATGTATTAGATTTCCTCTCACAAAATGCCTATTTATCCTGTCTTCATAGGACTGACTACAAAGTAATTCCAAGTTTCCAAGGTAACTTTCAGTAGAGAACTCTTGAGTACTGTTGAGATACAGTAGGCTGGTTAGTTACTTTAAAAGCACTGCCCCCTGCTGTCCAGCAACTCTAATTACTGTAACGCACTTCAAGTTGAAAACTACAACTCCACATGCACATATCTACACAGATATTTTATATGAAGCCATTACTGTTAATTTTTAAAAATATTAGTGACTTTGTGAATATGTTTAAAAGGTTTCATCTTTTAGAAATATATCATCTTGAAAAATTTGTAGGTAAAATGTTAGCATGTCTGAGATTTGCTTCAAAATAATCCAGTTTTGGGAAGAAGGATTAGAAGAAACAAGCAGAGCCATGAGTTGATGATTATAGTAGCTACATGATAGGCACGTGGAGGGTCTTTGTTCTATTTTCTCTACCTCAAGGTATATATGTTTGAAATTTTCCAAAATTAAATTTCCAAAATCAGAAATTAAAAAAAACAAACTCTAATTTTATCTTTGTTACTTTAAGCTTGAAATAAAGTTCACATCAATATTAACTTAATATGTATTTAATCATAAGCTATTCTTCCATTCATCCCTTTCCCATTGGTTGACACATTAAATTTAAGTGTGATGGGAAGTCATGCTGAATTTTCTGATATGACTGCCTGGTATAAGATGGCATTTACAAAGCTGAAATCACAACTGTTCAGCTAAATCTAAAGAGTATAGAAATATCATGGTCCCTAGTACGTAAGTTAGCATCATGATGATCTTTTATGAAACACTGATTCTTAAATAAAGAACATAATAAACTAATTTTACTCTACAAAATTATTGGGATTTGTTTTATCTAAGTTACCTACAAAATATTAAAATGTGTAACAGACTTCCTTAGTGGAATGAATGTCAGAATATTCAGAATATTCTTTCTCCAGGGCCTGATAAAAGGTAGTAATTCTGATTAAAACATATGAAGTCTATACTGATTCTTGTCTTCAATCAAACAAATATGGACTTAAGGCCATTTAAATCTAATCAATAATATTCTATAATTCCTCAAGTATAAAATAAATCTCTTTCATATGCTAATTTCAAAACTAATGTGTAAGGATTTCACTTTGAAGGAGCAATGCAGGCTAGTTCTTTTCCTAACCTTAATTAATATGATTGAAAATTCTCATAAGGTTTTTTTAAAGTTCTGATGGTCTAGTAACATAATAACGCTGGTTAATGATTACACTGTTACCAAATTTACCTTGTCTGCAATTTTACAGCAGCAGTCCATCCACAAGAAATCTTGAATTAAATCGTCATCTACAACAAAAGATAGCTATGACTTGCCTTGTAAGAACAGAATGTTTCCTTTTGAAGAATTAGCTTCTAGATAGAGGATTATAAATGATGCTTAGAAAGCAAACAAAAATGGCTGGACCAGTGTTGCTAAAATGTAGTTTGCATTTCTTTGCTGTTTTACCATTGCAAGCACTGTACAAAAAGCTACTAAAAAAAAAAGTCAAATGAATGAATAAAATCTTTAAAAACAAAACAAAACAAAAACAAAAACAGAAACAAAACAAAAAGCTACTGCTTTACTTTTGGGTTTCCCATCTGATTTGCTTAGACTGGAGAAGTGTTAGAAATGTTTGGTTTCTTGACTATCCCAATAGCTCTTTGAGAAAGATGTCTTGGGTAACTCTAGATTAGCTCTTTATTACTTTCCAAAATCAATCTTTACTGGTGGAAATGGAATCTGATAAAAGATAACTCAGTCTTTTGTAAATAACGACGTAATGAATATTACTTGTTTTCTAAACATGTTTTACTCTTTCTACTACTTTCTCCTGTTAGATCCCAGGGTATTTTTAGTTTTGAATTCTTCTTTTTGTCTCCTATTTATCTCTGTCCAATTATCTATTATCCAAATGTCAATGAAAATGTCTATATAAAGAAGACTCATAATTTATTAGCTACTTATAATTAACATTTAATTTTGGAAAACCAGTATTATGACACAAGATCAACAAAAATACTTTTTAAAATATGCAAAAAGTAGGTCAAAAACACTTATTCAATTTAAAAAGGCTAAAATATATAACCCCCAAATATATGAGTAGTCAGAATATAATCTGAGAAAATCTGCTTTTCCCCATTCCTCCCCTTCAAGTTAAACAACAAACAAAACATAGTTCTTTATACTACTTTTACATCCTAGAAATATCAATATAGTCGAATACACAGAAAGTTCCAAGAATAAGTACTAATTTTTTGTTGCTAATTAATTTCTGCCTTAATTCCTTTTTTTAAAAATAAACTCTACACCCAGCATGGGCTCTAACTCATGACCCCAAGATCAAGAGTCCGTCGCATGTTCTACTGACTGAGGCAGCCAGGCAACCAACTATTTCCTAAATTACATATGGTAGAGCCAGGTATTTTCTCTTAATTCTCATGATCAGTTATGAATAATAAAAACTTTGTGGGTAATAGTTTTGCACTTTAAAGAGAAAGGGAAACTTATATTAACAGCATTCTAGATCCTGACAGGGAACATCCTGGTAGTTCAACATTTTTCTACTTATACTACTTACATGTTTCTTCTTGATCTCGTCTTCTTTTTTGCTTTTCTTTAAATCTTAACCAGCTTGCCCTCTTTCCCTTCCCTTTCCTTTCTTTCTTTTCTACAGTTTTTTGTCTTCTAAATAGGGCAAACACTCTTGTCCCCAACTCTCTTATACACTTCTGCCTGTCACCTGCATCTAACAGACTAGGGTATCTACTTGACTTGATTCATTCTTACAGATATTTATTAGATTCATCTATCCTACTCTTTAGTCTAATCTGTCTACCTTACTACCTTACCTTAAAAAAAAAATCTTCCCTTTCTTGGCTAATAGAAGTAATATAAAGAAGTTTCTTTTTAAAGAAATTTGTCAGCAAAGTAGCATCCTCTCATGATCTGAACAAATAAATTTAAACTCAATTTCATTATATGAGCATGATGACAAAGCATGATTAACAATATCCTCCCTATGTGGAATGCCTGGCTGGCTCAGTCAGAAGAGCATGCAACTCTTGATCTCAGGGTATGAGTTCGGGCCCCACACTGGGTGTAGAGATTACTTAAATAAAAATAAAATATTAAAAACATTTATTCCCGATATGTAATACTGAAACTTCTCAAGGTTGACCAATCTTCCCACGTTGCTCAGTTTTAGCACTGAAAATCCTGGGAAACACCTCAGGCCTAGTCAAACTGGGTCAGTTGGCTCATCTGGGACTTTATGTAGTTATTTTACTTAAATCACACAAAACTCATGCTATGAACATGAACTGCCCAGAATTCATTTGACATTTGGATTTAAGTAGTCTAGAAGCTAGATGAGTCTGAATTTCTAAACCAAAAGCAATCCAAAATAACAAAAACCCAACATTAAAACAAAAACAACCTAGGTAAAGCAAAAACAAATTGGTTGGAGACAGAGAATCTGACATAACAACATCCTTTTTGATTATTATGAAAACAATAAAGTAGATCTTTAGATTCTCTCATTTTTAAGTACTTTACAATTACCACTATTAAAATATTTTAAACCTACCAAATAATTTAAAGAAAGCAGTCATTTCCTGACGCTGTATAACTAGACAGGGTCCTTTGGGGCGTTTAGACTTGTTGCTATTATGCGCATTTTTTTCAGATGCTGAACAACTATCTTTAAAAATAGGACGCTTCAGATTAATGTTTTTTTTAGGCTGATGTGATCTATTTGACCCCGATTTTACATGAACAGTGACAGTAGGTGGTGTCTCACAACACAGCTGATTATGTCTCATTTTGGTTTCCAAAAATTCCTGTAAAAATAAAACATATAATTATTTACCATGCTCTTGTTCATTTCTATATAAAAACAACTAATCAGATGACATTACCAGATGCATTCATATAAAACGTTACTGAACTTGCTACTAAAATGTTATTTGTGATAGTGACCCACATAAGAAATTGCTTTTAGAATTCAGTGCTAAGAAATGCTATGCTTTCTTTGGGTAACTGATATATCTTTTCTTCCCAATAAGAAGATCCTGCATACCATTTTGCTTTGACAACTAGGTACCCCAAAACCAAATCTGAAAGTTAATTATAGGAACTATGCTGAGTCTATAATCCATTTGTGGTATTCTTTTTTCCTAATATTTTAAAATTCTGCTTCTATTGACATAATTTTGTCATATGGTTATTATATACCACTTCAATTTTTTTATAGAACAAGGCAAACTATTTCTGGAACTAAATTATTATTATATCAAGTCTTATATTGAAAGCTGTCCTGCACACATACAAAATATTTTCTGACTGGTTAATTCCTTGATATGTTACACAATTCATTTATTCAATAAGCATTTACTGGTATTTACTGAAAAGTTAAAAAACATTTCTAGCAAAGAAATGTAGGGTATATGTGCTTTGAGGGAGTCTTATAAATTGACACTCTAATTTTTAAAGTTGTGAGTGTATGACCATATTATTTGAATGACTGATTATAAGTGTATATGAATGTACACTGCTATAATCCAATAAAATTAGAAACAGGGTTAATTCATCAATATTTAACAATATGCATAATCACTACCGTGTTTGGTGGTAATCAGTTCACATAATTACTACAGTTAGTATTACTTTTGTAGTCAAAGTATTTATAGGATAGGAAATGGAGGTAAGCATAGGCAAAGCAGGAAACTACTCTAAGACCCTAATGAGAACCTCTGAATCCGTAACTCACAGTGACCCAGGCAGCCATGCCTCCCTTGGTGTTCAAGGAGTTAGGTACAGATTCTCCTTTCTGACCCTCAGAAACTTCCCTGCTGAAGGAAGGAATGGAAAGTAAGATTGGTTATAGTAGGGCTAGATCAGCAATGTCCAATATAATATGAGCCACATATGTAATTTTATATTTTTAAAGCTGCATTACAGAAGTACAAATAAGCAAATGACCTGCATTTTAGTAATATATTTTATGTAATCTAGTCTATCTAAAATATCATTTTAATGTGTAATCAATATAAAAATTAATGAGATATATTTCATACTTTATTTTTCATACTAAGTGTTTGAAACCTGGTGTGTATTTACACTTACAGGATATCTCAATTCAACTGCTAAATTTCCAACAGTGAGAGTGAAATGTAGTCCTACCAAAACAAAAGTTAAGTAAAATATATTCTATACTACTTCAGTATTTAAAGTAAATAAAAGTAAAACTCCTTCAGTTGCACCATCCACATTTCAACTGCTCAACAGCCACATGTAGCTAGTAGCTACATAGTAGACAGCAGAGGGCTAGTTAATGAAGAACTAGGCAGAGGAAATGACATTCAATTGATTCTAGAATTGCTTCTCCTCCCTGAGATTCACTTTCCTCCCCTCACCTCATCTTTCTTCTTAGATCCTAAGATCTAACCAAATTGAAGGCAATTATGGAGTTGGGGTTGGGGGTGCTACAAACTCCATAGAAAAAGGAGAACTTTATGCTCTTTCCTACCCACCTCATCTGGGAGACAGGTGGAGGTCTCATCTGCATCTTTTTTGAAGTAAGAGCAGCCTTACAAATAGATGGAAAAAATTAAAGTCAGGCTTCTCAAACTGGGGTGAAGGGGCTAGGCTTGGGGATGGGATGTACCAGAATACAGAATAACTATGGCATATCTCCCAAGAGGTAAGTTTTACTCAATGTTAAGTAAATAACTTAAAATAGTGTTGCTGTATTAGGACAACCATGGATATATTGTGAAATAGAATGCAAATACTGCCAATCAAATAAATATGTTCACAGTATAGCTTTACACTATTCCACTAAGCTCTTACGTATGTGTTGGGATACTGCATATAAAATCTGAGGAAAGAGAAAGAACTGTGTGAAATTCCCCAAATAGAGATTCATTGAAGTTAGTCAGCAAACACTGGCAGGAAAGTTATGAAGGAGCTTAAAGGGAGAAGCTATCAATGGACATTCTTGGTCAAATTCCACCTTGAGATAGTTTTAAATTTTGCTCTTTACTTAGCTATACTGAGAAAATAGAGTTCTCACGGCAAGCAAGAGGAAAAGAATACAAGGCAAATAAAAATATGAGCCATTTCAGGGGGCACCTGGGTGGCTCAGTCAGTTAAGTGTTTGCCTTTGGCTCAGGTCATGATCCCGGTGTCCTGGGACCAAGGTGTATCAGGCTCCCTGCTCAGCGGGGAGTCTGCTTCTCCCTCTCCCTCTGCCACTCCCTCTGCTTGTGCTCTCTCTCATGTGCTCTCTAAAATAAATAAATAAATAAATAAATAAATAAATAAATAAATAAATAAATAAGATCTTTTAAAAAAATATGAGCCATTTCAGGAAAAGGTAAGAGACAGGGAAGAAGCGGTAACTAGGAGAAACTATGCTCATACGGCAAAATCCTTTAACGAGTTTTTACATAGACTCCACCAACATGAAAAAAATCATACCAGAATTCACACTTGAATAGGATGTCTGGGATTTTTTTTTTTTTAAATAGACCATAGCTAATCTATAAGCAACTGAAATAATTTCTTTTCTCTGGGTGTAATATAAAGTGTTAGGGGTGGTGGTTCACAGAATCATACAATAGAAGTAGTATTTGAAGACTTATGTGCCTATATGAAAAATCTAATAGCAATATCCATTGGTAATTCAGGGCAGGCAGGGAAACCTTAACTTCCTTGTAATTAGTCTCAAACTAAGCACTTAATATGTGCCAGACAATGCGCTGAAAGTTTTACATGCACTTTCTCACTTAATCCTCCGAATGTTTCTATAAAATGGACATTATTTTATCCTTATATTCTAGATAAGAAATTTGAGGCTTAGGGAAGAAGAAATTTGCCCATGGACACATAATTAGTGAGTGATAAAGCTAGGACTTGAATCTGGGACTGTTTGACACATAAGTCCCATATACTTTAACCATTAAAAAACTTTTAAAAATTAAATGAAGTTATGTGTAAAACACTTGACACATGGTAAGCAGTCCAATATTACTCACTGTCATTTTGCCAGGAAAACAAAGCTAGGTTATGAGCTTTCGCTTTATAAAAATTTAAGTCTAGCATTTGCATTGTAAATGTGCACATTACATCGTGACTTAGTGGTTAAATAAGCCATTGCTTTAGGAAAGAAAGATGGGCTTATCACCTTCTTGCTAAAATAAAATAATTTTTTTAAAAAGATTTTATTTATTTATTTGACAGAGAGAGAAACAGCCAGCGAGAGAGAGAACACAAGCAGGGGGAGTGGGAGAGGAAGAAGCAGGCTCCCAGCAGAGGAGCCCGATCCGGGGCTCGATCCCAGGACTCTGGGATCACACCCTAAGCCACCGAGGCACCCTTAAAATAAAATAATTCTTAAAAAAGAATCCTTATTGAAATGACTATAGCATTTTCCTCTATCATAACAACAAAATTTTTTAAATTGTTAAGAAACAATACAGCAAATCGAAGAAAAATATTCCGGCAAAATTGCTGGAAGCTTTGTTGGGGCTATTATCAAATCTCCTCTATTTTGATGTTTTAAATATTTTTTTCTAATTTAATTTATCATCTAATGGTTATAGATTACTTTTAGACTCGGCCAAGCGCTAGGTGCTATGGTACTAGTAAAATTATACAGCACAGCTGTTTCAATAAGAAGTTCTTTTTTTTTTTTTAAGTATTTTTTTTTTTTAAGATTTTATTTATTTATTCGACAGAGATAGAGACAGCCAGAGAGAGAGGGAACACAAGCAGGGGTAGTGGGAGAGGAAAGAAGCAGGCTCATAGCTGAAGAGCCTGATGTGGCTCGATCCCAGAACGCCGGGATCACGCCCTGAGCCGAAGGCAGACGCTTAACCGCTGTGCCACCCAGGCGCCCCTCAATAAGAAGTTCTTATCTGATTAGAAATTCAACCCATTAGTGAATAAACCGAGACACTTCGATGAAGTGGTGGGAATAAATGGAAACTAGATTGAATAGTATTTTAGGAGGGATGTGTTACAAAAGGATGTGCAGGAGGTGGGAACACATGCCCCTCCCCTTTTCTAAATGTGGCAATCATTAGAAGGAAGAAAATGAACAGCAGCTAGAAGGGACAATAGTCAAAGGAGAATTTGTTTTTCTTTTAAAGACAAAATTCTTAAGTGGGCCTGAAGGCATAAAGGAAGGAGAAGCCAGTTGAGAGTATATGTTAAAATACTAGAGAATAGACCTTTATTAAGACCTGAAGCTGTCTAGCCTTAGGCTATTCAATTCCTGGGAACATCCCTTTTCTCACTTATGATATTAAGATAATAGAAACACCTGTTTTCTTAGAACCTGGTACATATTAGTATTCAATAAAAATTATTAGATTGTTAATAATACATATTTAGTAGGGTTAATGAGCAAAGGAACTATATGGATAATGCCTAGCACAGTGCTGAATCCTTAGCAAAAACTCAAAATGCAGCAGCACTACTACTGTCTCTTTTTTTTACAGGTAAGGGTATCTTTCAAGGAAAGAAGAGTCAGAATATGACAGGCAACCACATTTCATCTCCACTAACAAATATAATTTAAATGTTAAAATTTTATTTTTAACAGAGATCATAGGTATTTTAAAATGTGCTTTTGTTAGAGAATAAAATTTGGTAACAGGCAGGATCTCAATTTTAACATAGCATGGGTTTTTTGGTCGTTCAATTGCTTCACAAGTTCCTTTTCTAAAAATCGAAGCTAGCTGGCCTGCATGTAAGGACCGCTGGACGCGTAAGGAAAGGGCACAGGGAAATTGTGGGAGAAGGGCTCTGGGCAGAGCACTGAGATGCAGCAGCTCAGATCCCGCAACTCCGGTGCCGTCGCGCCTGGGGAAGAAGACGTGTTGAAGGGGACCCAAGTAGAATGGGCAGATTCACTCAAAATACCACTGGCCCATCCGGCGGATAACGGCGGGCCGGCCTGGCCCGTTCCCCCTACCCCCGCCCCCGGGGCCTCTCCTCCCGGCCCGCGCGCGAGGGGAGCCAGCCAGCGACAAGCCGTCCAGGCCCGCGGCGGGAGGCCACCGTCCCGCACGTGGGAGCGCGTCGTCCCTCCATGGTCCCCGGTCCGCAGCCAGCCCCGCGGGCTAAGGCGCGAAGGCACCGCGCCCTCAAAGTCCCCACAGAGTGACGGAGGGGGCCGCGCCGACTCACCACCACCACCGCGCGTCGCCGCCTCCCCCTGCCGCCCGACTCCGACCTCGACGCCCCCCGCCCCTCTCCCGAGCGCGGGCCCCGGACGCTGGGAGGGCGTGCTCCCCTCGCGGCGAGGGAGCCTGAGGGGACGCTGGGGCGGAAGCATGTGGGGAAGGGGCCGCCACGCCGCCCCATCCTCACACATGGTGGGCGGCGGGGCCGGCTGCGAGATGAATGGAGGGCCCAGGCGCAGCTGCAACTGGAGGGTAGCAGGCGAGGCCCGAAGCCGGGGGACGCGAGCGGCAGATACCTGCGAAAACCTGGAGCCAGACAGCCTTCCCCGGACGCTTCGAGGCCTCAGGCGGTTGCTCGCCACTCGCTCCACAGCTGCACTACCGGCTCAGAGACCTCCCGCCAACCGGGAGCGAGGCCCGCGCGGGCCAATCAGCACATAAGGCCGCTACCGGGGGCGGGGCCCGCTCAAGGTTGCGCGCGCCTCGCCCCCTGCTCCAGCTCCCGCGCGCCGATTGCGTGCGGAGAACCGGCTGCCAGCTGACCTACCTGGCCTTGCGGACCCTCCCGGCCGGTCCCGGCAGAACGCCACCACCCTCCCAGATTCCTTCTGGCCTACTAATTTAGCCCCTTTTCCTTGGACGCTTATCAAAGCCAGGCTTGTATTCGAGCCATTTAGCTTCCCTCCGGTTAGTTGGAGAGGCCCTGCGGGGTTGGGACTTCAGGTCTTCCCTAACTCCTACCTCACAGCACCAAGCAGGACGCCTTGCACACACATACTAGCAGATACTTGATCAAGAGAGACGTCAATAGGAGGATGACAAAGAATCAGAAGTGAACTTTGCAGCAGCAATTGTAATGCCCACGATTTCTGCTGTTAAATAACTATACAGAGGAAGAGACCACTTAAACTAAAAAAGGTGTGAATACCATGGCAGAGGTGATGTTACGCTATTCCGTTAAATCTACTGTTCTAAGCTGTAAATTCTTCTACAGGAACCTTTTCATTTTGGTCTCATCGTAGCCCTTGGCCAGGTGCCTGGGATGTAGTTGATGCTAAGTAAACGCTTGTTCTCATTCTACTTTGTATCTCCCCCCTATCTTTACTCCAGACTTACACACTTGCTTTTCTCAGAGCATGTCTTAAACTTTCGTCTTGGAGCTGGCATATAATGTGGTCTCTCTTTTTCACCTGCATTTAAATTTAATGACATCCATTCTTTAAGACCCAACTTAAGTCATCAGCCCATCATCTGAGTACGACTCTGTGCCATTCTTGAATTCCTGCAGCACTTTCTAAAGTTCTGATTTTTTCAATCTTATTAACCAGCTTTTTAAATAAAAAATTATTTTATTATGTGTACATATACAATTTTACATTAATGGCGTTGCATACATACTTTAGAAAATGGAAATGTTTGATATGTACAAAAGAATATATAATAGTAACATATGCAGGCAGCAGAGCATAATAAACAAAAACGCAAGAAGCCACTACCCACCAAAAAAGGATCAACCTAACATCCAAGAAATAGAACATAAACAATACTGACGAGATCCTGTATGTTCCTCCTTCTCCCCTTACTTTCCTTGAAGAGATGACTTATTTTTCCCATTCCCTTAAGATTTACTGTATATTTAGACACAGATTTTGCTTGTGAATTTCTTTGTATTCTTCAGTTTTTTAACATGCTAATGCAGAACATTGAAAATCATTTTTATTGTTGTATAGAATTCTATTCAATGAATATACTGTAATTATTGCCACGCTCCTGTCAATGTCAATGGTCATTTGGGTTGTTTTTTGCTACTGTGAACTCTATGAGCATTCTTGTACACAAACTTGGTTTTCAGTGGCTGTGCTTCTGTAAGATCGTATTAAGTTATAGCTGGCACAGTTTCTGACTAGTTGGGTGGTCTGATGGGTTGGTGCCCATGTATCAAATATTCAAATACTACTGCTTGTATATGCCCCATGGTGCATGCATGTAGTTTTCCTATGAATGCTTTAAAGTGAAAATGATGGGTTTTAGGGCATGCAATTTACAAGATTACGAACGCTAAATTCATTTTCCAGGTAGTTGTACAAATTTTATTATTTTACTTACAAGTAATCTATATGCCCAATGTAGAGCTCAAACTCACAACCCTGAGATCAAGAGTCACATGCTCTACCAACTGAGCCAGCCCAGAGCCCCTCGTTGTACCAATTTTAAGAGTTCCCATGAGTCTGCATCTTGCCAACTTTATATTTTCAGACTTTTTGTGCCTAGATTATCTTTTAAAGTATGTCATTGAAAACACCTTTGGATTTTCTTTTCAGCACCCCTTTTCTGGGAAATATTCTGCTCAACCTCCCAAACCACTTGGGTGCAAGAATAGCAGCTATATTCATACAATATCATCTCTCTTCTTCACTTGTTGGGAGTCATAAGGGCCTTTTACCCAAGCTGGGCCAAATTCTCTTCCTGGAATTTTGCACTAGGACCCAGAACTCAGTGTGGCTGACTACTCTTTTATATTGGAAGCAACAGAAACTCTTGAGAAGTATCAGGATGGAACAATAATAAATCTAACAAGATAAAAGGACTGCATTAAATTTCTCTCTAGAATACTTTTCTCCACTGTACCTCATTTTTTGGTTCCTTACTGAAAATATTATATCTTTCCCCATACTTGCTTCTGCCTATGACATAATCCTTATTTGTTAAATTGAGGCAACAGCTTCTCTACTTTCAAGTTTAGATTCCTAATTTTAAGTGCTCATAAATACTAGGTGACTTTTGAAAGACAAAATATTACATTATACTACTTTTCTAAAAATGTTTGAAGTGGCTCACAGCAAAGGTGACTTTAAGGTCAATTAAACAGAGAACCTAGACTACAGAAAGGGGGAAGGGCAAGAAAGGAACCATAAAGATCTTGCAAAGTTTGATTCTGAACAAGAGGCAACTTCCCCAATATGCCTGTCAGGTGCTAGCTGGGAAATGTTTCTTCAAGTAACTGGACACAACTTCTCATACTTTTAAAATTAATTATTTTTTTTTGAGAGAACACGTGAGTTGTGAGGAGGGGAAGGTGGAGAGGGAGAGAGAGAATCTTAAGTACGCTCCACGCTCAGTGCAAAGCCCCACATGGGGCTCCATCTCACAACCCTGAGATCATGACCTGAGCTGAAATCAAGTTGGGCACCCAACCAACTGTGCCCCACAACTTCTCATATTTACCAATATTTTACCATATGAAGATTATAGTTTTGACAATAAGCTATTTGGGCCACATAGAGCCAGATCAATTTTCCCCTGACTCCAGCATTCTTGTAAGAGACATAAAGCAGTTAGATGAGGATGAATGAAAATTGGAACTGTATTTTTTTTTTTTTGGCTATTTTCTCCAAAAGGTCAAGGTGTCAAAAGAGTAAGTTTTGAAACTCACTTGCATTCATTAAAAAAACATGGGCATGCCTACTATGTGCCATGCACCACTCGAGAAGCTAGAGATACACCAGCAGAAAAAAAAAAAAGACAAAAATCTTTGCCTATACAAGCTTACATTCTAGTCACAATTAAACTGATTGAGAAGCCCAAAGGTTTCTAAGGGTCAAATACAACAAAGTCTTAAAGAAACGCCCAACACATTAATCAATCTGTACAATGAATAATTGATTTTCTTAAAAAAAATGGAATAGACCATAGTTTGTATTAATCTGTCAATAAGCACACCCAAAGAGTTTAGGGAACTCAGCTGATGAAAGATTAAGGTACCTCATTCAAAACTGTACTGTTACAGTACAGTAACAGAAAGCTTTTAACCTAGATCTATGATATTATCAAATTAACCTCAATGGAGTTACCAGGCCCCAACTAGACACGGGCTACAAAACCTGAGACAATTATTCTGGGAGATAGGGACTTGGATTTTTTTTTTTAATATTTTATTTATTTATTTGACAGAGAGATAGGAGAGCACAAGTAGCAGAGCGGCAAGCAGAGGGAGAGGGAGAAGCAGGCTCTCTGCTGAGCAGCAAGATCCTGACCCGGGGCTCAATCCCAAGACCCTGGGATCATGACCTGAGCCAAAGGCAGATGCTTAACTGACTGAGCCACCCAGACGCCCCAGAACTTGTTTTTAAAACTTCTTTCTTTAGTTAGGTACTACACAACAGTTACATGCTGAAAGCTGGGTCCTGGGCTTCACACATTTTTCTGAGATAATGAAGTAGGTTATTAATTTTAATTTGGTAAATTGAGTAGTTTCATGAGTTCTACCAAAAAATGATTTCTCAAGTGACTCCACCCCTCACACGTGCCTGAGAGAGCTAGAGAGACCTGAATGAGAAAGTAAATTACAGTGACAAAGTTTATAAGTCAACCAATATAGGAGGTGGTGGCTGAGGAAGTCAAGTTTTGACTTTCATAATTTTCTAATTAGGGAACTTGTTTAGAAATTCTGGAATTCAAATGTATAGGTAAAATCCAATTTTAACAGATTAATATTATTCCACTGAACCTAAATTTCACTTTCGTTGAAGAAACATTTTAAGCAGAATAAAGATAATAAAACTCTATGTGTATACTTACACGGAACGTTTATGTCTTACTTAACTCCTGTTCGTTTTGCAAGGTATGCTGTCACTTTAAAATTCCTCTAACCACTTCTTAGCTGTTTAAGGAATTACAGAGCACTGAAAACTATTAGCAAAAAGGGACATAGTATTTCTAAGTGGATGCCACTGGTATAGTCAGGCTATTTAGGGTCTTCTCAGGCACAGCTTTGATTCAGGGATGGACTCATAAGGAAAACAGGAGGTGGATTAGGTCAATGCAGATAGAGCAGAGCAAACCTGACCACCTTCCTTCTCTAAACACATTTTTAGCATAAAGATGTGAAAGAAAATAATTGTTCTTTTCGTTCAAGAGTTACGGTTGCAGGGGCGCCTGGGTGGCACAGCGGTTAGGTGTCTGCCTTCGGCTCAGGGCGTGATCCTGGCGTTATGGGATCGAGCCCCACATCAGGCTCCTCTGCTATTGAGCCTGCTTCTTCTTCTCCCACTCCCCCTGCTTGTGTTCCCTCTCTCGCTGGCTGTCTCTATCTCTGTCAAATAAATAAATAAAATCTTTAAAAAAAAAAAAAAGAGTTACGGTTGCAAAGGAGACAAAGGGATGAACACATCTGAACTTACAAATGAAGATACTATTTCAGTTCCTTGGCTCAATGAATACACTTTTATAAAATTCTTAAGGCACACACATCTCAAGATGTTCCTGGCTTTCCCTCGGGTGAATTTTTTTTGAAAAGCATATGTATCTTCTGAACACTCTTATTAACGCTTCCAATTAACTGACCACCTTTTAAAGCTTTAAATTCTTCTTGCTCGTATTCTGACTTAACATTTTGCACAAACCAGTTTTAACGATTATGATTAAATTTGTCCCCAGGCAAAATTAAAACAATGAATGTTAAAGTTTCAAACACAAGGGGTAGCACACTGTAGTTGATTTTTTCCATTCAGGAACTAACAAAATGTAACCTAATAATCTGTGATCCATTGCATTAGCATGTTTAATTTTAAACGTCAAGACATTTGGATTAAAGACAAATCTGAATATAGAAATTAAAAATCAGAGAGGAAGAATGATATAAATTAGTGACACTAGTATCACAGGATATTTTTCTCCTAAGAAATGAAGTTTTATTTATTTGAAGTAGCAGTGTTACCAACTAAGTAATATTTGTAACACATTATATAACAGAAACTTTTAAGGTGGTTTTAAGACTGCCTGAATAATTTTTACTTATTATTTTTTTAGTAATCTCTACACCCAACATAGGGCTCAAACTCACGACCTTGAGGATCAAGAGTCATATGTTCCTTCCACTGAACCAGCCAGGAGCCCCAACACTTGAATAATTTTTAAACATATATTTCTATCCTTTAAATTTAGTGACCAATATTAATTTGCTCAGTGACTATTTTTTCATATTCAATACTGACCTGGATGAATTATTATAAAAACACAGTAAGTCAAATCCAAATTAATATGTTTTGACTAACACTGAAATTAATAAAAGATTGCCCTGTCTCCTATCAAAGATTTATTTTTCTAGACCTGCTTCACTATGGCTACTAAAAGTATATCTAAAATTCTGTTAGAAATTGCTCAACTTGGGGCGCCTGGGTGGCACAGCGGTTAAGCGTCTGCCTTCGGCTCAGGGCGTGATCCCAGNGCGTTATGGGATCGAGCCCCACATCAGGCTCCTCTGCTATGAGCCTGCTTCTTCCTCTCCCACTCCCCCTGCTTGTGTTCCCTCTCTCACTGGCTGTCTCTATCTCTGTCGAATAAATAAATAAAATCTTTAAAAAAAGAAATTGCTCAACTTACACTCCAATTAGGAAAATATTTAAATCAGATTACATAAAAGCCTGTGTAACCTAACCTAATACATCACATGTAGTACATGAACACTTCCAGAAAAGAATCAACTCAATATATGTCAAAGACATTAAAATCTGTTTGAAAAGAATGTGCATTTAAATGTCTCACTGTAAAGGGAAAGGAAAAAAAAGGAATAAAATGACCAGTCAGGCTTCATATCAATTAGACAACTTTTACTAAATGAGAAAACTACATTTAAAATGTGCTTTAAAACAAAATGGAATTAGAAAAAAAGACATAGGCATTTAAAAGAACTTTGCACTGTGCTGAAAATCAAATCTCTTGCAGTAATACAATACGCTAATTCATAAAATGTAAGTTAACAGAATTCTCAATTGAACATTTTCAAAGACAATATTAAGGTCAAGAATTTCACATCAATGGTAGCACATATAGAAGAAGGGCATTATAAATATGATGTCCATCCCTACGAAGCTTACAAATTTGACAATACTCAATAAAAGCTTTTAGAATCACATCCAAAAGGGTCGCATCCAAAGAATGACAAATCTGTGTCCTGTAAGTTCTCCTTCTAAAATCTTAATGTTGACTTTTCTACTCCTTGTCATTTGTTAATACTAACCCTTTAAAAAAAGAGGAAAAGAAATGCTGCAATAAACCCTTGATCATGTACAGAAATTATTGCTACTATAGTTCACTACAAAGCATGTCTATACAATATTGTATGAACTTTGATCATGAAAAATAATAAAAATCTTTAGTGACATAAGCCTTACAATCGTATACAACATTCACATGGCAATATTAGACAGTTAAGCACCCAATAACCATAGCTGACAAAATGTCCCACTGACCAGCATTCATTTAAATATATCCTTCGTACAGAGGGAGGAAAAAAGAGATAGTGTCACCTCTCCAAGGCTTGTCAAAAAGGATTCTCATGTTCTGTGGATCTAAAAACAAATAGCAACAACAACAACAACAAAAAACCCAAAAAAACAAAACCAATGCAGGTGAGGGTGTTACCAGAAAGTTAAGCATGCCAAAAGGTGTTTCGTGCGAATTAAAACCTAAAGCCAAGGTACCACATAATCACATTACCAACTAGTTGGGTAATACTATATGAGCCTTATCTTAAAGTTAAATGAAATGCTACTGCACAATAGAGCATCAATAAGTTAAAAATTAGAGTGCACAAATCCAAATCAGTGGCAATTTCTGTATAAAGCAAAATATTCACTATCAGCTGTAAAGTTTGCCCAGTCAAACTGTTTGATTCAATCACTGGATTGGATAGTTTGCCTATTTTTTAAAAATATCAATCTCTAAAATTCCTTTTTACTGTAATGAGGCATAAGTTTTCTTAGTAAAATCAAACAGGTACATAAGTAAATAAGCAAGGGAAAATAATAGTTGGTGAATGTCTTTAGAGCTCTTCCCACATTTCACTTGTAAAAATGTTCAGGGAAAAAAATTTAAAGTATTTGCCATTATTCTAGCAAAAACAAAACAAAACAAGCCCAAAATAATTAAACAACCAAGCAACACTAAAACCACATTACACAGATGGATCATCATGCTTTCATCTGGTTTAACTATCACATCTAGTTTAACTGGGATGCTTTTCAACTTTAAAAACTGTGATACGTGAAGATGTAACTTATTTAATGGGTAATTTTGAATTTGGATTTAATTTGCTGAATATTTTAACAGAGTATACTTATTACAATACAGTGTAGCACATCTTTCTATTAGAAAAAAATTTAAGATCCTTTACCCGTCTCCTTAAGTTAAAGGTGTGACATCATAAAGGGTGTCAAATGGCTGGATGGTTTTACAGTGCACACTTATATATATTATGAAGTATGTCCTTAACAAATCTGATGGTTTCTTTACAGAGTTCCTTTCTTCACCTTTTCTTCGGTGGATTAGCTGTTCGAGGTGGAGTGACAGGACGTCCTGAATTCAGTCCACCATACTGGTACTTAGCTTTCTTTTCAGATGGTTTCAATATCTTAAAGTAAATAATTTATTAACAGTGTTATTCTTTCAAGTGCAAGAAGTTTAAGAAAATTGTTATAAAAATGGACTTTTCAAGAAATTGTAAATTAAGTATTTACATAATTACACAAATTGTCATAAAAATATAAAAAAACCCAGAAAAGTTTCATGAATATTCCTCACATTTAAAGTATTCATAGATAACTAAATACCTGAATATTGCTATTACCTGTCATTCTGTTAATAATTTAATAACAAAAGCTTAAGCAAACAAATCCTACCAACTACCCAAACCTTTAATTAAAAAATTTTTTTTAATTAATTTATTTTTTTATTTTGAGAGAGAGAAAGAGAAGGTGTGCACACAGAGGGGTCAGGGGTGGGTAAAGGGAGATCGAGGATCTTAAGGAGGCTCCACTCCCACAGCCAATGCAGGGCTCAATCTCATGACCCTGAGATCATGACCTAAGCCAAAATCAAGAGCCAGACACTTAAACAACTGAGCAACCCAGGCCTAAGTGGGGGGGGGGGGGGAANGGGGGGGGGGGGGGGGGGAAGAAAAGAAAAGAAAAGAAAAAAAGAATTTAATTACTGTATCTCTGTGGTGAGCGTAGAACACTTAGTTTATGAGTCAAAAGATCAAGATGGCTACACATGTGAAAAGATGCTCAAAATCACTCATCATCAGGGAAACAAACCAAAACTATGCTATCACCTCACACGTGCAAGAACAACTAAATTTAACATAGGAAACAACATGTTGGCAAGGACGTGGAGAATGGGGATCCCTCTTATACTGCTGGTGGGAATGCAAACTGGTGCAGTCACTCTGGAGACTCCTCATTAAAAACAGAACTACCCTACAACTCAGCAACTGCACCGCGAAGTATTTACCCAAAGGATACAAAAATACTGATTCAAAGGGATACATGCACCCTGATATCTGCAGCACCATTATCAATAAAAGCCAAATTATGGAAAGAGCCCAAATGTCCATCGACTGATGAATGGATAAAGATGGGATATAGATATACAATGGATTATTACTCAGCCATAGAAAAGAACGAAATCTTGCTGTTTGCAATGACGTGGATGGACTACAGTGTATTATGCTAAGCAAAATCAGCTAGTCTGAGAAGGACCAATACCATATGACAGAACAGAGGAACACAGGGGCAAGAAAAAAAAAGGAGACAAGAAAACCATAAACCATAAAATAGACTCTGAACTATAGAGAACAAACTGAGGGTTGACTGGAGAAGGCGGGCAGGGGAATCAATTAAATTGGTGATGGGTATAAGGAGGGCACTTATTACGATGAGCACTGGGTGTTATATGTAAGTGATGAATCACTAAATTCTACTCCTGAAACTAATATTACACTATATGTTAATGGACCCTAGCACTATTTATTTAGAGGGTAGTCACAAACTCTTTAATCTTACTTTATGTGTGGATCTTAAAAAATATATATATATTTTACATATCATAAAGCCCAACTGTTTAAAATGTACAAGTCGATGATTTTTAAAATACTTAAAATTGTACAACTACTGCTATAATCTAATTTTAGAGTTTCTGTCACCCCAAAAGAAATCTTGCTCCCATAAGCAACCACTCTGCATTTCCATTCTCTACTACTATAACTCCCTTCAACTCCAAGGAAACACTAATCTTTCTCTATTGACTTGTCTTTTCTGGCTTTTCACATAAACGAAATCCAATATGTGGTCTTTTGTGACTGGCTCCTCTCACTGAGATAATGTTTTTGAGGTTCATTCACATTGTAGCATGTATCAGTATTTTATTACTTTTAATTGTCAAACAATATGTCATTTAACGGATATTCCACATTTTGTCTTCATTCTTTAGTTGATGGATATCTGGGTGGTTTCCATGTTTTTGCAATTATAATAATGCTCCTATGAATATGCATATACCTGTATCTGAGTACCTCCCCCCTTCAATTCTTTTGGATATACCTATGAGAGGAATTGCTGGGCCATATAGAAACTCTATGTTTAAATTTTGAGGATGTGTCACACAGCTTCCAAAAGCAGGTGCACCATCTTACATTTCCACCATCAATGTCTGAAGGTTCCAACTTTTCCACATCCTCACCAATACTTTTATTGTCTCGCTTTTTTATTGTATTTATTCTGGTGGGTGTAAATAGAGCTTTAACCTACAGTACAGACAGAAAATTTCAATATTTACACAAAAATGTGTAGAAAAGATATATAAAGCATATCTTAGAACTATTCAGAGCATCATAATGTCTCAGTGAAAAAGAAATTAATCCAATTCCACTATGCTAAATGTTGAAGGATAAAGTCTACTTCCTATGCTTAAATTATAAATGAGAAGTCACATATTTACCATTCAGTTGTACTAGCTGATACAAACAATATAATACAATAAAGGGAAAAAAGGATAGGAAAGCCCCTCTGCATTTAGAGGAAAAGAAATATAGTACCATGCATGAGAGGGACATAAAGCCTTTTACAAAAACAAAGCACCGAAGTTGTTTTAGTCTGTGAACAAGAATGACTTTAAGTAGCACACTAGAAAGCCAGAGTTGGTCAATTTCTTGCAAAAGGAAACAAAATCTAAGTTATGAATTGAGTTCACATTCTTTTAGTAGGTTAAGCCCCTATTCCAAGAAGTCATACAGGAATTTAACAATTTAAATATCTGCATCAAGAATGACTAACTTAGTTTCTCCAAAACTCTAATATTTGATATATAACAAAAAGTCTGGAGCCTTTGTGAATGAAAACACAAATCTCTAACAAATCTGTAAGTGATCTGTAAGCGATAATCACTTAAAAAAAATTTATTTCTTTGATAGAGAAAGTAAGAGACAGAGCATGAGTGTGTGTGTGTGGGGGGGGGTAGAGGAAGAGGGAGAAGCAGACTCCCTACCAAGCAGGGAGCCCCACTCGAGACTCAATCCTAGGACCCCAGAACCACGACCTGAGCTGAAGGCAGACGCCCAAGTGACTGAGCCACCCAGGTGCCCCAGATAATCACTTTTGAATAAAACTGATTTACATGTATTTATATCATACCTGAAATGAACACATCAAAGTTTCATCCACACTCATCATTCCACCAGCATTATCAAACTCGCCACAGTAATTTGGGGCTGAAAATAGGGTTACCAATTGTCGTTTAGCAAAAAATTCATATCCATCTTCTACCACCTGTCAAAGGAAAGATCAAAAGAAAAAACACTTACTTTTAGATAATTTTCAACTGTCTATATTATTAATTGAGATTGTGACAAAGACATAAAAATAAACACTATTTTGTTTTGGGAGCTTAATTTTTATTTTTAAACTTGTCTTAGAATATTAAAATTGGTATGCCTTTTCTATAATGGCAAGGATTTATTTAGCTTAAATGAAATAATAATACATTTGTGGTAACTAAAATGCTTAAAAACTATACCATTTCTAAGGCTCTCCATATGCTAATAAATACAGTATTTACAGGAACTTTGGACACCAAGTACTTCTTAGATGATGGCATTATATCACAACTATGGAATCCTTAATTCCTTAATGATTTTAACATGATTTCTAGAATCTGTTGCCAATTTCTGAATGATTTTAACAACTTATGTTTCTCAGCTCTACAAATCCGAGAGGTAGAGGCAATGACAAATATTTTGTATTTATTTATGGTAGGCAAGAATAATTTTTGAAGTCTTTTAGACATCCTCTGATTAAGCATAATTACCCTACAATACTTACTATTAAGAAAGTACCTCCAATTTAATTTACATTTATTTTATTTAAAGATTTTATTTACAAGGGGGGGTAGGCAGGGAGAGATATTAAGCGTGCGTGCACAGAGGGGAAGGAGCAGAGGGAAAGGGACATGCAGACTCTTAGCACAGAGCCCAATGTGGGGCTTGATCTCAGGACCCTGAGACCATGACCTGAGCTAAAACCAAGAGCCGGACATTTAACCGACTGAGCCACCCAGGCTCCCTCCAAATAATTTACATTTTAAAATAGTTCCTACCTTAGTATTAGGTACATGCTCCTACTATAATTACATCATGGTAGAACTTACTTTTTCTGTTAAGATCTTGGTCACCTTATCTACTCCAGCTCAGCCATACACAGTGTTTGGCACTTAGTATATCCCTTTAGTTCTTAGTTTGCTTGTTCACTTATTCATTCACACATTTACTAAATGAACAGCTTTATTGTAAAACGATGTATTTGTAGTTTGTGGTGTTCCCCAGCCTAAGTCTCTTAATTTTAGAGGCAGTATGTTTGAAAATATGCAGAACAGGATTTTGGAAGGGGCTGGAAAAAGACTGTTCAAACCAAAGTAGTTCAATAACATGACTTTAAAAAAAAAAAATCATTGTCCATTTTTGAAAAGATCAGTAAATGGAACTCTATTGCTGAAAAATTTGATTATCAGTGGGTATTTTATTAGGAAACTTAGCAACTCTGCTCTGTTCCCTACAGTCAGCTTATACTAACTAGTTAAATCATAAACACAGTATTTACCAAAAGAAAACTGCCACAAGCAAAGGATTCGGGGATGTGACTTCATTTCAACGGAACTAGGAAATTTTGCTAGGAGAAAGGCATGTGACGTACAACATGCACAGAAAATGAAAAACCAGTCATCTTTGTTTATCCACAGGATCACATAAAGAATAGTCAAGTGTCATGGGGAGTAAACCCCCCCCCCAAAGGGAAGCACTGTGGAATAGCATACACTTAATAAACTGCTTTAACAAAGAAAAAACAAGGAATCTTTAAAAGTATTATACTTAAAATTTCAAAAGTACTTTCAAAAGTAGCAAGAAAAAATTTATAAAAATACCTGTCAGTGAATGTATTTCATACCAGTTGCATTATTAGAGAGCATGAAGACTTGATATATTAAATCATTAAAATAAGCTTTCGTTAATTCATTTATTCAAACACTAAATGTGCAGTATCTAAGTTTACAAGGCAATGGATTTTTAAAAGTCAACAAGTCACAATTTCCTCCCTGAAGAATATACAATACAGAAGTGGGGGTAGACATTAAAAAAACCAACCAAACAAGTAAACCTAAACTGTATATATAAGGTAGTTCAATAAACTCTCATTTACTCACCACCCTGATTCAATAATTACCAGGATTCTGCTACCTTTGTTTCATTTATCCCCCTTTTCTTTCTGCTGATGTATTATTTTTTTTAAAGTAATCGCTACACCGAACATGGGGCTCGAGCTCAACAGGCTGAGATCAAGAGTCACATGCTCTACTGACTGAGCCAGCCAGGTGCCCCTCTGCTGATATGTTTTAAAGCAAATCCTAGACCTTTCATCTTACCTCTATATACTTGAGTATGCATTTCTAAAAGAATGGACATCCTTCTTACATAATAATGCTATTATCACAAGGCTAAAACAATGACTCCTTAATATCTAAGACCCAGTCTATAACTGAATTTCCCCAACTTTCTCAAAAGTGTCCTTTAACACTACTATCACTGGATTCTTACCTAAAATACATAAACATCATATTAAAATGGGATCAAATGTTTCTAGAAAGCTTCAGACAAACACCACAAAAAAATTTGTCAGCACTGCAGTATACTGCAAAAATATATTAGTTTGAAGCATTTCCTCCCAGAAGGTGAAAAAAGGTTAACAAATCATTAGATTGCTACTTGTGAGATCAAGGTATAGGCTTCACCTCTCCTACTACTTTCCTTGTATAATTAGCCTTCTTGGATCTCAGTTTCCTCAAAAATAAAAAAAAGCGTATTTGGGTGAAGTTAATATTAAAATATTCAAAAGTTTTATATTTCATACCTGATGAGCTCGACAAATCAAGTCTAAATCATGACGATTCAGAAATTTACTGACTACATCAGCTCCAAAAGTGAAGGAAACACCACGATCATTTTCTCCCCAGCCTTGCACATCCTTATCTGGGTCAGACCACAGCAAATCACAGAGCAAACCTTTAAAGAATAAAAACATGGCAATGAAACAACAAAACAAAGTTTATAAAATACAGTATATCTGTATCACATTTCTTCTGGTGCTCTCGTACCCTTTAATAAATAGTATCAATTACTTGCTCCCTAGTATCCCAGCCTACCAAATTTAGCCACTCTTTGCTAGCCCAACCATATAAATATAATTTTGTGTGGCTGAAAGCAGCACTTTCCAACTCTTTCCACATACAGGAAATGTGTGTATGGCACACTCTAAGCACACAATATATGGAAAAGGCTGTTCATCTTTTGTACGTAGTTTCTCCATACGGATAAGCAATTGAAGCAGCAGCATTTCCTGAATCGAGGCTATTTACACTATTTCTGGGTGCCAAACTATTCAATTAATCTATTTTATTTATTCCCAAGCCAATAAGACACTAAAACTTTTAAATACATCTTTATATTTGGTAGGGGTAGTATCTCCACCTAATATTTTTCTTTAGGATTGTCTTGGTTACTTTCAATCCTTTGTTCTTTTACATGTATACTTCCGAATCAGTCTGTGTAGTTCGTGAACCCAACCGAGATGTAACTGGAATTGTATTTGACCTAATGATCAATTTGAAGAAAACATTTTCTGTAAAAGTCTGGAGGATTTAAATGAAATATGGATGAATAAAATCAGAACAGATCCCTGGCTTTAGTTCTGGGCATGTAAGAAAGGAGGTCAGAGCTAAAAATATTTATCTGAATATCTTCGTCATACTCGTTATTGTATAAATCTTAGGAGGGACTCAGACTACCTTGGGAATGTCAAGTGAGAAGACCAGTAAATGAACCCTAAGGAAGCAAACATTTAATATGCAGGCAGAGGAAGGCGAATGAGCAAAAAATATTGAGAAGGAATAATCAAAACAAAAGGAAGAGATTAGAAGAGTAGAGATCTCCTGAAAGGGGTTAAGAATTATCCAGAAGTAGGAAATGGTTAAGATTCAAATACAATGAAAAAGTGGAACAGGACAAAAATCAAAAAATGTGCCACTTACAATTATATCAGTAGACCTTAACGAAAGCAGTTTCTTGATGGATGAGAAGAAAATGGTTAAAAGTCAAACTATAAAGTAAGATGAAGAGGGGGTGGATACTGAGATGGTGATATTAAGTACTTTTGTAAGGGCTATAGTGCTAAGGGATGATTTGTTTTTAAAATAAGCCAGTTTCAATATTTTTTTATAATTCATAAACTTCATAATACAGGTTCTATCAGGAAAGGAGAACTTCTTTTTGAGTCATGATATGGCTTGTCTTAATAGGGGAATTACCTAAAATACTTTTTTAAGATTGGTGGCAATGTACTCTTAATTTCTATTACTATTTTCTAAGCTCCTGCTATGATGCTTTAAGAAGTCCACCAGCATACAAAACCCACTGGGATAGTCTCAACTTAAAAGCTCTTTCTGATTTTTAAAGAATCACAACTGATTCTTTAGAACACACACACACAAACCCCAACACACCACCAGCACTCTATAATGATACTTTTTCCAGTTTGTTTCCACAGGTAGAGCAATGAGCAGGAGGCCAAGATATTAATCTTTAATTTTAAAGGTGACAATAAAACTAGAATGCAGTTGCTTTCAGAATTATTTGGGAAATAAAACAGGATCCATATAAAATCAAATAATGGTAACAACAATGTGGCATTTTTCAACCTTAATGGAATCAAGACAAGAATCTCAGAGTCCACGTTCAACATTTTATAATTCAATTCCTAATGAACAAGCATCATAATCATTAGGCTTTTTAAAAAAATGCATTAATTTATAAATTAAACTTCTGAAGATCATAGAGAATATCAAGCTTAGAATGTCCACTTTCAGCATTTCAAAAACTTGCTTCATTCTTGAAAGTGACTTGAAATACATATATTTCAAATATGAAATACCTCATTTAAAAAACAGATTTTAAATAAATGGCCCATTATTTATTTTTAAATTCCATTACAGTTAACTTACAGTGTTATATTAGTTTCAAGTGTACAATATAGTGATACAACATGCCCTATTATTTAAATACTAGTTTCTATTAGATTTAGTCAAATACATTCTATAATCATAATCAAAATCTGATTAAATGCATGCTTTCTCCCCTTTTGTACTCAACACAAACTGTTACTTGCACAAGCAAGTTATGAGGCAACTTAGTACAATATGCAATGTCAGTGGCTTACTGACAAGAGGACCTATACACCTGTTAATAATAGTTGATGTTTCACCAGGAGTAGCATTTTGAGTGATATTATCAGGCTTTCAGTACACTGAGCAGAACAATCCAATCATACTTGAAATCAAACAGCCAAATGCATGTTCTTAACAGTTTAAAGGTTTAGCCAAGTTCTGCTTAGATATTGGTTCATGAATATTTTTTAATGACTACTTTTTTATAGACTCTTTGGATCTTATGGTAGAAACTGGAAAAAAAAAAAAAAAGAGTAAGAAATGTACTTAGTAACCATCTAGTCCAGCCCTACTTATGAGTAATCAACTCCCCTTTACAAAATTACCAATAAATAATCCTCTTATCAGTAAGCTACAAGATCTATAGTTTTTCATTCACATGATCTTAACATATAAAGGATTTCTAGACCCTATGGCAGTCTAAGCGATCCTCATTTTGAAGATGTTCAAGTTTGCTGAGAACTGATGAGTACGATACATAAATGGTGAGTTTGATTACACATATAATAATGGGACAATTAATCCAATAATGTAATTTATTTTAAAAAAAAGTCTGGGAGAAAACCGAGAGAAAGGACAGTTTTGCTTATGTTTATGTCTTTTNTTTTTTTTTTTTTTTTTTTTTTTTTTTTTTAAGTAGGCTCCATGCCCAGAGTGGAGCCTTACTCGAGGCTTGAACTCAGGACCCTGAGATCAAGAGCTGGCTGCTTAACTGACTGAGACATCCAAGTGCCCCTGTTAATGCTTTTAATAGTAAGACAGTGTGATACAATAAAAATACATTTGGTCTTTGTTCCCATTTCTGGCACAGAGCTCCTAAAACCTTTGGAATTTTCTGAGTGACAGGGATATCTTCTGTTATTTATAAGGAGCCCTTTTCCACCACACCTGAGTTTATGCTAAAGTGATTCAGGGGCCCCTAGAGCCCTTCAGGATGGGGCCAATCAACAGAAAGACCAAACACATGATTAGAGGGTTGGAACTTTCAGCTGTCCCCTCCCTCTAGAGAGGAGGGCTAGAAACTTAAGTTCTATGAAAACTCCTGAACAACCAGACTTGGGAAGCTTCCAGCTGTTGAACATACTGATGCCAAAGAGTGAGTGTGGAAACTATACACCAACCAATTTCCCCTTCCCCATACCTTGCCCTAAGAATCTCTTCCATTTGGCAGGTCCTGAGTTGTATCACTTTATCATAAGCTGATAAATATAAGTAAAGCATCTGAGGAGGTAGTTGTGGGAATTCCAGAATTTTGGCTGGGCAATAGTGTGGGTCTCCAGAGAACCCCACTTGAGGCTAACAACCTAAGTGGGGGCAGTCTTATGAGAATGGGGCCCTTCCGTGTGGAGTCCTGGCTAACTCCAGGAATTAGCGTCAGAACTGAATTAAATTGTTAGACACTCACTTAAGAGTTAAAGAATGGGGTGTGCTGTGGAAAAACCACATACATTCAGTGTCAGAAAATAAAGGTATCGATATTTTCAGCAAAGGTGAAATGAAAAGCAAAACCACCTTACTGCATTCAATTCATAGGTTATCATAGCATTTTATGACATGAATGCCATAATTAGTACACATCTTAGTACATACACTGGCACTCAACTGTGAATAATTACCATTTAAAAGCCAAAAGAAAAGTTAGGCAACTGTGCCCAGAATTTATTTATAAAATTAAATTAGGCTCATTCATTAATGAGCACAGCAATTTATCCTCAACTGGAACTTAATCTGCTTTTGTTTTGACTTGCTTCACTTACCTAAGAGTTATTTTGAACGTCTGAAGAGTTAATTTTCATTATTCTTTCACAGATTTTTCACAAAACTCACCATGTATCTCTACAGCTTTCTGAACTCTACAAATTTGAAATATAGAAGATGCAAAAAATAACAACTACTAGATAATTTTTAAAAAGGCAACTGTATCTTCAGCTAAGAAAGATTTTAATTAAAAAATTTACGATTAATTTTTAAAAATCCTTAAAAAGTATTCTGTTTAAGTAGGCTCCACACCCAACTTGGCATGTGAATTCATGACCCTGAGATCAAGAGTCGCCGCACGCTCTAACAACAGAGCCAGCCAGGTGTCTTCCTTTTGACTAATTTTTAACAAGTCTTTGAAGGACATAACCAATGCTGATATGAATGAAGCCGTGATAGGAAGGTAAGGGGAATCAATAACAAGATTTTTTGTGATAAGTTTAACAGAACCATACTACAGTTATATATGAAATTTAAAAGTACTGCACCTTGGGAAATAATTAGTAGGAAGTGAAATGTATTACTGAAAGTACCTCTAATTAGCTTAGTGATGATTAAAAAAGCTATTATTTATTGCATAAACCAATCCTACTTCCACTAAATATATAATTAAGTTCAAATACGTAAACATTTTACATAAAACTAATTAAAATTCTCTATATACTCAACCTGTATCAGGGACATCAGTGGGTCTCATAATTCTTCGAATCTGCTCCATAGATTGCAGGTCTGGTGATAGTCCTATAAATAAAAGATGAGTCATACTACAGACATCTAAACAACTTTCACTTTATTTGTCAGGGGGAGAGAGAGAGGGACAGAGCACAAGTGGGGGAGTGGCAGGCAGAGGGAGAAGCAGGCTCCCCGCTGAGCAGGGAGCCTCATGTGGGACTCGATCCCAGGACCCTGCGATCATGACCTGAAGGCAGACTCTTAACCAACTGAGCCACCCAGGAGTCCCATAAAGGGGCATTTAATAAAAGTAGATTCATATGCAAAATTAAACATACTTAAGGTGTTCTTTCTAATGTTATCTTTAATATACTGAGTTATTGAACAGAATCCCACTTTGATGTAACAGAACATCATTATTAGGTATTCTCCACTTTTCCCTACCAGGGTAATGAAATTTCCTTTCATTTCAGAAGATTTCTCAAGGAAAGAAATCTTACCACTCTTCTTTCTTTCTAACCATTCCCTGCCCTTCTACAGGAACATATCCAATTCCAGTACTTCCTACCACTTCTGTCACTTCTTACCACCCAATCTTAAACATGTTTACTTCCAAGTTTAAATGCCTCATTTTATCCCATAAGACCTTCCCATACCCCACTCCAGCATGCTCATTACTTCATAAAAGCATAACTGCTGATCAGAAGAGTAAGAAAAAGCACGTGAAAATACTCTGCAATCTTCAGAGTAGTACATAAGTATAAGCTAGTATTTTTTATAAATAAATCCAAGTGCCATCACATACTTCTATATTTCTATTTTTAGCTATACCCATGTGTAAGAGCTACAATTTCCTACGTTTATATCTACTATAAAATGTTTCAATTAGTATAGTGATTTATGTTCTATCAGAGAATAAATCATTTTTTACCTTAGGCCTAGACAAGTACATCTACCTTTTCAACGTTTCTCCACTTAATTCTCCCTGGATATTGATAAAAAACTCATTTTCTTACAGTATTTTCATTAAATTATTTCCCTGTACAAAAACCCAATATGGTTATTAAACCATTCAACAAACTCCTTTGCTCAGTATTCAAATCTCTATAATCTGATATGTATCATTCCCCCAGCATGTACTTGACATTCTAGTTAGGCCAGTCCTCACACATTTCTTGAACTAGACAACATAAAAAAGACTGTCTCAAATTCTCTTTGCCTCTCCAAAGTCTACTCATCCTCTAAAACCCACACTTCCATAAACATTTGCCCAACAATTCTCTCCCTTTCCAGACTTCATAAAAACTGCTCTACAAGTACCTTGATATAATTAAATCCCTCTCATTACACGGTATCTGTTTTGAAATAGACTTTATCTTTTTCTTTTAAAGATTTATTTTATTTATTTTGGAGAGAGAGTGCATGGGTGGGGGGAGGGGGAGGGAGAGGGAGAGAAGCAAATTCCCTCCTGAGTGCAGTGCCCCACACAGGGCTGAATTCCATAACCCCGAGGTCACAACCCAAGCCAAACCAAGTCAGACGCTCAACCAGCTGAGCCACCCAGGTGCCCCTGAAATATACTTTTTCCTACTTTTCTGGAAATAATACATTTTATCAATAGGTTTTTAATTTCTCAAGACAGCCAGATCATACACAATCTATATCTTTTCATGGCACCTAACGAAGTGCGAGACACATGTTAGTTTTTCAAATGAACTTTCATATATGCTTATTTAACAAGTCATACAGAGTAACTTACTCTGGGGCACCTGGTGGCTCCATCAGTTAAGCATCTGCCTTTGGCTCAGGTCATAATTCCAGGGTCCTGGGATCTAGCCCTGCGCTGGGCACCCTGCTCAGTGGGGAGCCTGCTTCTCCCTTTCCCTCTGCCCCTCCCACTTCTTCCTCCACCTGCGCTCTCTCTTGCTCTCTCGCTCGCTTGCTCTATCTCTAATAAAATATTAAAAAGAAATAACTTATTCTGTCAAAAAAATTAAGGATGAAAGTAGACATATTACATAAAGCCCAGAACTCTTGGCATATGGGAATAGTAAACCCAATTACATCTGGACTCTGACGAAAGGTATTTAATATATGCAGGAAAATACGACCCTCTCATTTTTACTGATAGTAGGGGTATCTTTCTGTCAAAACTGAGGCAAAGGGACGACTTTTTTCAAACCAAACTCTAGTAATCCTCCTTGCATGTGAAAATCTTTAAAGACAAGTATTAAACTGAAGTTTCATTTTCATTATGTATAAATAATCATAAATTTCTGATTACTAAGAGATTTTAGCCATGTTTAAAACAGTTCTAATGACTTGAGTTTTCACACAAGCACTGCGTGTTTTCCCACAGCATGCATCTTAGTTACTATAGGTCTTTTCTAACAATGGAAGGACAGTAAGAAAAACCCATAAAGGAAATTTATTAGTTTACCTCCATGACAACAGAAGATCTTCTCATCCACAATGGCAGCTATAGGCAGACAATTAAAACAATCGGTGAAGGTCTTCCACAATTTAATATTAAACCTTCGTTTGCCTATAAAAAGAATAAGCAAATAGGATAAATAAATCTAAACCTATTTTCATGTTATCTCATAGCTACAGGATTATGAATAATTTCAATTTTACTCTTTATACAGCACTTTGTTTTTTCTGAAATGAATAAGTATTTCTTATACACTTTTAAAAACATAATAAATTTAATAAATACTCAGCACCTTCTCATAAAGTTAAAAAAAAACCCTGAAAGATTGTGCTACGTATTTTATGGAACAAATATACCAAACACTTTGGTCTTTTAAGATCACTATAATAAAGCAATTTTGAAACAGTGTAATGGACTATTAGTTTATCTTTCCATTCAACATGCACATTAGTTAAATACCTAGCCAAATAAGCAGAAGTGAAAAGGGGTGCCTCCAAAGACTGTCCATTTTGACTCTAATGCACTGAGTAACACAGCATAGATTTACTGCCAAGAAAGGACAACTTCCAAGTGCCTGACTGGTTATC